>NC_135778.1:13159671-13166847 GCF_028453695.1 Augochlora pura
CCTAATTTTCTTATATCTGATTATAATCGATGAGAATTCCATTTAAATAAATAGCGCAAAATGATTTTTCGTAAACGAAACAAATTATTTCTATATTCTATGTTTTACAAAATGATCAATGAAAATACAAATTTGCATAAATATTGAAAACTATGAATACGATGGACGCGAGTATAAAAATTTACTTCCGCCATTAATCATAACGATCTACTATAAATATAATTTCTGCTTAAAAAAACGTGTTCCATTAGGTCTCGAAAAGTGGTATTCGAGAACAATTTATCAAAAATTAGCTTCCGGCAATGGAGACTCAGATCTTGCGAAGCGAGAATTTCTTCGATGCGCGTAACGCGACGCGGCTACCGTTTTTTTTCGAAAGGAACGCGGCGAAAGATCCTTCAAACAGGCATCCAAAAAGCATGAAGAATGCTACCGTAGGAACCATTAGCGGGCAAATCGAATGCCCGGATGGCCGAAGTCACTTAAACGCGTATCAGAGCGTGGAACGATACGGAAGTGGCGGCCGAACGGCTGCAAAGTGGCGTCCTTAAAGCCAAAGTTTCGTGCTTCGTCGGTCCTTACAGGCCGGTTATCTTAAAAGGTTCGTCAGAACAATCGTTCCATAGCCCGGGTATGACCAACACTCACCTCGAGGTAGAGTTCCATTAATCCGCGGACTGCTCATAAATCACCGGTAAACCTTTTATCGACACAATTCGGATAACATTGCTTCGCGTCCGGACGAAACTCATTAATCTTTCTGTAGCGAGGTACATGAATCCTGGCCCCGATCATAGAGACGCGCTTGGAAAATTGATGATTATTTCATAGGCAGTATGAATAAAGAATGGCGTGGAACCCCGGGCTCCCGATCCAGGGTCCTCGGTCGCTTTTGGTCGTTCCGGCAAGAATTTTAAGTGAAACTCTACGGAGAAACGACGTCCATTTATATGAAAATCTATACGCCGGCGTCTAGATCGACGCGTCAATGCGATCCGAATTTTTGGCGGGCTCGGGCTTTTAAGCCGAAAAGGTCAACGTTGAATTTACAGTTCATTTCGCGAATGGATTTTATCGGTCTCGTTTCGCGAATTCTACGCTCGGTATTTTCACAACTGATTAAAATTCGTGGTCCGTCGGCCAACAGGCGCCGCGGTGTAATATTTTGCGGAATGGAATTCATTAAGATAATACGTGGTTCATGTTTGCACGAAAATACGAAGCTGAAAAATTGTTACTGAAACATAATCTCGGCGGAACCGTTAATTAAATATTGAAACTTGAATACGCAGCTTCTCGAAGGCTTTCGATTCATTATACTAATGGAAGAGATATAATTCTTTCGCGGATGAAAGTATTTTTTTTCGTTGTCTTTCTTTTAGTGCAGGTATGCATTCATCGAGTGGATTGGTGGATATAGAAAAGAGGTGCGCCCTCTCAGCAGCTGAGGTTGAAGTATGTACCGTAGAAAACGTGTTACCTGCTGAAGTTGCGCCCGCGGATAAAAGCAGGCACGAATCGATCCAAGCTTTCCATCTGAAACATCGTATTCTTGTTGTTAGTGGTAATCGTTCGATTTTTAATAGACATCTATGTGAACAATTTTAATTAAACGATGAAACGACTCGCATAATTAAGTATAAATACATTGCTTGAGAAATTGAAGAATTTCCATTATCATTCCATCATTTATAGTCTGATATTTTTTAATGCGCTTTTCTAGTAGTTGCCATAAAAAACACCGACAATTATTATAAATATAGTTTATGTACCGACACGTTTAAAACACTGATAAATGTTTCCATTCACTTTTGTTTCACCGATAAAAGTTATTATCGATACATCGTGTATAAGAAACGTAGAAATAGAGAGAATAATGATACGTTTATATCAATATTTTATTAATCAACATTTTTATTAATTGTCACACATTAAACGTCAATTTTAACAAAGGTGAAGCAACTTAAGCTAATATTTGTACGTAGAAGATATATGTTCTTTAACGTTAATTAGTTTTTTTATTATAAATTGTATATTAATTGTATTTGCGAGAATGAACTATTAACTATTTCGATAGTTATACATGGAAATATAAAGATGCATTATTTATTAATGCCTTGAAGTAATTCATCTCTGTTTAAGTTTCATTTTATAGTATTTTTTAAGTTATTTCTTCCTTTATTTCAACTTTTCTTCTTTTTTGAGGTTCATCCTTTAATGTTATTGTATTATCTTATATAATGTTAATGTATTACATCCTTTAATGTCCAATATTTAAATATATTGTCGGCAAAGACAATATTTTTATACATGAAGTATCATTAATAATATTTATTGACGTAAACATTTCTCAGCGATTTCAATTTGTCGGTATACCAACAATATCGGTGAAATGTGGTGTTGAAATAATTAACATTCATTTCAGGTAACGCCATTTCATAAATTGAATGTTCCAGGTAGAAATTTTGTATTAAGAGCTCGTAATAATATTTTCTTTAAAAGAGTCTTTCTTGTTGCAAAATATCAAATTCGCAATATCTCGTAAATTTATAATTATAAATATAAAACATAATATATATAAATAATAAATATATAATATATATAATATTTATATAAACAAATAATATATATAAAACACAAACGTTTCTTAATCAAATTCGCTTGCCATTTATCTCTTTCACATCTAACAATAATTTGATTATTGCAGTATAATATTCACAAATTAAGAACATTTAAAGTGGAGTGTATAGTTATAGGCACAAAGTAATTTTCACATTATTACTGATGTTTAGAACAAGAAACTGTATTTGTATATTCCTATTTTTATTATTTCGAATACAGGGCTATATAAATATGATGTTCTGATATGTTTTTCTTTAAATATCGCTAAAAATGTAAAAGTTACTTATAAAATTCGATATGAGATATCTTGTGAAAAAAGAAAAGCATAATGTATCTACGAAAAACTATAGAATATTCCGAAATTATAAAATGCTCTGAAACTATAAAAATACTTTTATGCTATAGAAATTAAATATCTCGAGGTTGATCGTGAAGATGACTGTTCCGGAGCGACCAGGATCGCCAGAAGCGTCGATCATCGCCGTTCGACGCTTGATCGGGAAAATTTCGAAAAATCCATCGTTATTACACACGTGTCGCCGATTAAACATTAATCTATGCGTAAACACGTTCAACGAGCGATTCATGTCGCGGCTGTTTACCCGAGGGGAAGCACGAAGACGCGCTGCGCTCCGGAAATCACCGGAGGGATCGATCGAACCGCTTCAAGATAGAACCAACAACGTGTTCGCACATCGCGCTGCCCGGAGATAATGAAATGCACGACAACGGAACAACGTCGGGCGCGTGTGTTTGAGTGGCCCACGAAGTATGTGTGTGTGTGTGTGCGCGTGTGTGTGTGTCGCGTAACACTGGACGCTTACGTTTATATAATGCCAGGTCCGGGAAAGTGAGACCATTGAATCGTCGACTGTCAAAGAGACAAGCGTACCCACGAACCTCGGTACAGGAACATGAAGCTCTGCCTGCCTGTTGTTCTCGTCGCCCTCGTGGCCACCGTTCTGCACTCCTCTGGTGAGCAAAACAGTTACAATTAATACCGGGAACTCATCCTCGATTTACCGAAATTATTCCGCCTACGCTACTTCCGACGTTCGCCGCGACAGGCCTCACACTTTCTCCGCATTTCTTCTTTTTCTTTTGGTCCTTTAATTCGCTACGATTCGACTATGCATTTCATGGACTTTTTAGTTCAGAGCTCTAGGGCATCGTAAATCGTGGCTCGATGATTTTCTCTTCTTCTTTTTTAACTTTTTAGGTAAATTATTACAGCACGTTAGGGATATTTTATTTGTGCAAATGTCTTGAAATTATATAATAAATGTAGAAACGTTGGTTGCTTATTCGTTTGTGATTTAGCTGATCTGTGTTCGTTTATATATAAAATCTATTTTCTTAAATTTTGTTACCATTGTTACTAGACGTTCTATTTTCCATTTACTTTTTCGTACTCGGAAAGCAGTTCCTGGATATACACATTTAACAAATATTTGCCAGTCAAAAACAACGTATCGCATTGTTTTGTTATTTCTCGTTGACTTTTTCTTTCACAATAAAACGCACGAGAGGAAATGTTTTTAATAAATTATTGAAAGTTGTACTCGCAGACCAAAGAACTAAAAACAACGAACATATAATATATATATGTTATATTATAAAGCGTCTTTCATACCAACTCGAACACCGTTAACGAAATGTTAAATCTTCGAGCTGCTATAATTTTGTGTACACATTAAACGCGATTAAAATCGGTGATCCTGTTTCATCGGGAATTTCGCCCTTAATCTATTTCCATCCGTTACACCGTGATCTTTGTTGTTCAGTGTTTAGCTTCGATTACGGATTTCACGGCGGAGCAACATGCAACGTCGAAAATAGCTACGGGTTCCCCTTTGATCGCTCGAACACTGAATGGCTTTCTTTACCGCTACACAGAAGCATCATAGTAAATTAAAATATGCGCCTCAGCGATCCCGCCTCGACTCTTCCCTTTTCGTTCTGAACCGGTTCGATGGTGTTCGGCGCTCCCTTCGGAACTTTTACGCTCGATCGCGGAAAATCCAGCGTCGGCGACGTCTTTTTGACTCGATCCTGTTACATTCGAGTATTGGAAACACGGCTGACAAGCGGCCGGGGATATTCATGGGGAATAAAAGCAGTTTCGGGAAACCAGTTTTCCGTGTATACAACAAACTATTCCGAGTACACGGAACGAAACAGACTCGCGAGGTGTCCTCGCTAATTTTCAGATGCGTTGGAAAAGTAAAAGCAACTCTTTTGCAATAGGTGGATGGGATCTTTTATGGTTAATTTCTTAGTCGAATATATATATATATATATAGAAATCAAATTTAACGATTACGAGACCCGTAAATCAAAAATCGAGTTTCAGTATTTTTTTTAGATAATAAATTACATAATAAAGTAATAAAGAAATAGACTGTCTAGTAAAATTAAAAACAAACAAAAGTGAACAACTAATTACATTGGTATAGAGATTTAAATTTATTTTTTAGATTTATTTTTATTATTTATTGTACTTATGTGGAAGAAAATAATACGTTCGCACACGATAAAAATACTATTCGTTTCTATTAAAGGAACATTTTTATCGAACACGATTTCCTATAAAACGAAATAAAATAGAAGAATCGATTGAAGCCGGAATGATGGAACTTTGAAATATTATGCACTATGAACATCTATTTTCAGAAAGCGCGGACGGTGAGGAAGTTTGCCCCTTGAATAATTGCATGACACCTGACAAATGTGACACTTTCATACAAGGTTCAGCGCTGTTGTGTCCACAAGCAGGTGACAAGTGTTGCAGCGTAGGTAAGTGCAATTATTAATGAAAATTGGTCGGTCGGTTTCACTGCATTCCTCTAACGATCGAACATCTGACGTTTCGCGTCATTAAAAGATATTTTCCCATGGCTCGACGCACCGTAGAATATTATAATAAATGGTGAAACCATTGATTGAATGGTTAACGATTGTAAGAAGTCGTCACCGCTGTCGTTTCTTGTTGTTGACACCGGCGCGTCGCATTGTGGATCCGGCGAGCACTTTCATTGATACGTCACGATCTCGTTGAGCCGCGCGTCGCGTCGTGACGCGCGTCGCACAAGAGTGACGGCAATTATGAGACGGGGTAACGATAACGTAATCACGCCACTGTATACAGCAATTTCACGCTCGCCACCGCACCGGTACGGCACACACGCGCAACACCGTAATTTCTACTGTGCCAAATCAACCACGGGAGGATCACTTTTGCGCGGCATGAATTTCGAACGAACCGCTGACGAGTTAATTCATGCAGAGCTGTCCACACTTTCACGGCATGTGTCGCTTCGCCGTCGCGCTGCCGATTCGTTCAGCTATACTCTTTCGCTGCTCTTTACGCGTCCGTTGTAAAACCGGACACTTTCGTCGCTCATTTTTTCCAAATTTTATGCGGTCGCGCTTCCGAAATTCAATTGCCAGTTCTTATCTATTTTTACCTTATTCCTCGTTATATTTTGTTGTTCTGTATTTATTTATACATTAACGTCAGAAATTCTTAATTTCAATATTTTGGCAAATGGGTTTGTTTTAACAATAAGAACTCAGTGTGTTGTAGTTTTTTATGATTAATTTTATGGGATACGAAGACCTTTTTTGTACAGATAAAATGAAAATATATCCATGTGGCAATTTCTATGACTGAGAACGTAGAATAGTCTTATTAGCATTCACGTAATAATAATTTGTGGAGCCGGTTTCATTCTTTATTTCGTTTGTGTCTGGATAGAAAAATTTAATATGCTTAATTCGAGAAATAAAATGAAATAAGTAGAAAAATGAACCGAATACACAGCAGTTGTTCACCCCAAATTAACCGACCCACAACCATATTCTTTAACATTCTCTAACGTTAATTTAATCTCCTAATTCCTCCTAAGACGTCACAAGTGCCTGCGAATTCTATGAAACAACTTGATAGCGACATTAACATATAAAGACCTTAAAATTCCGTTATTCTTGTTTACAGTGAAAAACCAATTCAGAACCCACTGTGCCCATCACGGAGGTATATGCATGAACACGTGTGCTGTATTCCTGCAGCACAGCACCGTCGATTGCACAGACGGTCAAGTATGCTGTACATTGGTTTAAAAATGGCGGGAACAATTACCGACTTGCACGTTCGCATAAATGGTTGGTTGATGCACCGCCTGCAACATGTTTGTTCGCCCCGTGCAACGTCTCGGAATCAAAGTTACGACGCATCCGTTGGTAGCAAACGTAGAAAAGCAACTTAATTGGTTTTACAATTACAATGGTACATCGCACTCTGTCTCTCAACGACTTGCGTGCGTGTGTTTAATGAAAAATCGATTGCGCCGCTGAGTTATTAGTTGCTGAGCTACGAGGACCCCTCTCACCGACACGAGACTCGTCCGCGATAAATAGCGCAAAACGTGCGAACAGGTTGTTAACGCGGTTTTCCCGCGAATCAACACTGTTCTGTCGCAATGTTTGTTTATACCCTAGACGTAGATATGTGTGCGAGTGTGCGTGCTTAACCGTTAACAGGAGAAAAAAAAA
>NC_135778.1:13166947-13205656 GCF_028453695.1 Augochlora pura
CGCTCGCAGCGAATAAACAGAGCCACGATCCTCCCTTAATCCCCATGCATCCCCGAAGAATCAACGGGTTTAGGGACAGGGCAAGAACCCTCCCCAAAATTACATAATACCCCAATTTCAATTACTCGCGGCCTCCATCAAGTCAAGATATTATCATTAAAAGCTGCAATAGATCAAGATATATTGTCCATGTATCACATTATGGAAGTCCTTAATACCTAATTTAATTTTCGGAGAAAAATATTTCCAACACTTTTAGAAACCCTTGTCCGCAAAGTATTAACCCTTAGCGGACGACGACTTTTCGACCAAGTAAGGTAACAGGACAAGGCAATTATTAAAAAATTATTAAGATTATTTTAATTCGTATATAATACAAATATAATTTTGATTCAAGTTTATTATTAGTATAATCATCAGCATCTGAAATTAGTAAAACTATATAATAACCCTTTGCACCCGGCTGTCCCTTCCCAGAGGACATCGTAATTCTAGTATATGACTAAACATTAAAGTTTATTAGCGATTTGCAATTCTTTCCCGATGTCTACAAATTCATATAAATCGAATATTATTATAACAATATTATATATGCATATACATATGTACATATATATCGTATACTATATAATAATATTATTGTTTATAAGCGCTGGTAGGCAACATCCATGATGGCGCCGAGTGCTAAGGGATAATATTATTTAATATAATATTTCTGTTTCGCAAATCTGAACCGGTTCCAGTGTCGAGAAATTTGAAAAAATAAAACATGCCCGTCTTCAGTGTGCTCACCTCTTTCTGTTCCAACTTTTTTAAATCGCGGACGATGCGAAGCTGTAATCGGAGTGGAACGGAAAATGTCGCGTGATGAGTTCGGCATGGTGTGACCCGTACAATAAACCCCTAATTATTAGCATGCGATCCGTGCATCGGGAATAAATGTATTCCTCATATTTTTGTAACTTATTCAAGAAAAAGCTAAAGTGTCCAGCGGACTTCCCCTACGAAGAAGAGGAAGAAGAAGAAGAAGAAGAAGAGTCGGCGGCGAGGACGAAGAAAGGAAGAAGCAAAGGAGGAGAAAGAGGATGATGAAGAAGAGGCACACCTTGCCGGAGGCGATGCAGGCAGATGCCAGTGCGCTGGTACGTGTACTTACATATACACACGTAAGAGTCGTTTCGGTTAGCCCGGGGGCGGAGGCGCGGAATCATGCAGAGCGCAGGAGAAGAAGAAGAAGAAGACCTGCCGCCCTCCGGCCCCTCGTCTCCCGTCTCCCCCCACCCCCCTCCTCCCTCCCGGTTCCCCTCGCTGCCCCTCTTGTCGTTGTGCGCGAGGTTGCCCCCGGGGGCAGACGCGGAGGTGTACCCCACCACGAAGCGAGGCAGAGCAACGGTCGTTTCGCTGCGGGCACGGAAACGAGAGGAGATAGCGGCGAGCTTCGTGAGCGTCCTCCGCCACCCCCGCTGTCCCCCGGCGCCCTCCGGCTAGCTCCGGGGAGACAGTTGAACGGCGAGGGGTCCGTGGGGCACGGGAGAGCGGATCCACGGTGCCCCGCGGACATCCAGCGAGACAATACGCTTCGTGAACCCTCCGGCGACTTCACGGCGGACCCTGCTTCTCTTCTGGCTCTCTTCTTCTGCTCTCGCCTTTCTCCGACTCTTCTCTGCTTCCCGCTCGCCTTACCCTCGCGCATTGCCAGGCCCCCTACCCGACCCTCCCGCGACCCTTCCATTTCGGCCGAAGGCCGAGGTCTTCTTCTTCGCGAACCTCCGCGGCGACGATCCCTCGAGCTGCGAACTGCTATGTTTGTTTTCAGAAATGGGTGTTTAGGGTCACCCGAGTTTCGGGGTGTTTCGGGGTGTTTCGGCGTGAATGGAGAGATTTCACGCTTGTCCGGAATGGTTTTCGGTAATTGGGGCGGAGGTCTTGGGTGGGTTTCTAGTCCGATGCGAGGTCCGTTTAGCTGAGGTTGCAACTGACGCGGAAATGAATTTTTCGCGACGATGGAGGAGGTGTGTGAACGCTGCAGAGGATAACCACTTTGCTCTGTAATGTTTGGTTAGGCTTGTTACGGAGATAACGAATAGTGTACGTCACTTTGGATGTAGATATTGGATTTTATCTCTTATATAGCTCTGATATTGATAAGTGTGAGGCAAACCATATACATTCTCACAATATCAAAGTTATCTGATTAATAAAAGCGATCAAGGTAATTAGAACTTACTATAGTAATTATCACTTTATCTATTTTCCATTTTAAACCTCCAGTAGCATTCAGTTCATTTCAATGTATAATAATAAAAACGAATTCCAAATCCTAGTTAGCACGATAACGTATTCAAAACTTGTGTCGCCGAACTTGTTCCAAAACTTGTCATATGTGACCGTCAGGACACTTATCGTGTTCAATTGCTAACTCTTTAAACGTAGTAAGATTACGTATGCGCGATTTCACATGTACAAAGAACCCAAACTGAGTTCTCCACTTGAATTCACTATGACTGCAAAGGGTTAGAATTAACCCTTTGCAGTCAAAGTCATTTCAACTGGAAATCTAAAATAATTTTTTTGGCTTCTTGTATTTCCATTTTATATAAGAAAATTCATTTTGTGCATATGAAATTGAGTCTCGTGCCTCGTAGAATAGTTAAAATTTAAACAATTTTTTAGATCTGAGCTTCGACGATATCTATAAAAATAATTTTCGAACGTGCCGCAACAATTTCAATGGCGCTGCTGAGCCGCCACTCGAGTGCATAGGGTTCATCCAGCAGCCGCAGTTTTCTAAGCCTCCGAAAGCAAACCGGGAAACTACAGTCGTTGACAAATATGTGTGGGCTGGATGTATAAAATAATTATACAATATTTGCGATTTGGTGGAGTGGAGAAGAAATTAGAAAATCACGTTTTTTAACCCTCGTTATCTTTCAATGGCTGTTCTAATGCATTGTTTGAATTTTCATTAGATGCTCAGATGAAAAATGTTGAAGAATGTTTTTCTTGTCATTCCATCCAAACGTCATGCTGGAAAAACTTTATTTGAACATTGTCTAGTAAAAACTAGTTGAATATCTCAAAAAGCTTCGTTTAGTCCAATTTTACTCTTCGTGAGATTTACAAAGCAGAAAAAAGCAGCTATTGTAGATTGGTTTATAAAGAAACAAGCGTGTAATTCTGTACGAATTTGTAACGATTTTTATTATAAGTTCAACAAAATGAGAATATTGAATAACACCGTCATGAATGTATATTTATAATTTCAACGAATCTAAATCATAAAATTACGACCGCGTCGAAATAACATTCTAAATTGCATTATTTTTAGAGCCCACCCAATTCGTGTTCATTATTTATTCTCTATACGTGAATTCACTGTTTTACAGCTCAATTAATAAATAAACTAAGATCTGTTCGTATTGTAATATCCAGCGTTTTTCCTTACAGCCACAGATATTGCTGCGTAAGGATTTACCAACAAATCGCGAAGCAGGTAACCGATTTGTCGCGAACTCCCAGCCGAAGGGGCCGACATACGCGACGTTCGACTACGAAGCGGTTCGAAGAGGGCAGACGTAAGGACTCTCCGCGTGTCGCGAGTAGAAAAGGGCGGAGGGTGGAGGTTCGTCATTTTACAGGAGGTTGTAACAAGGATTCCGATTACGAGCGCGGAAAGTTTGTCCTTGTTTCACGGGGGTGCGGAGGTGGTGAGGGGCGAGGGTCTCTCCGTCTTTCGATGTAATAAAGTGCACTATGGCTCGCCGGTCGCCTCCTCCTCCTCCTCCTCCTCCCCCTCTCGTTCGTTGCGCCGCTCTATATTTGCCTTCCCTTCTTTTCCGTGGTCCTCGCCCTTTCTCGCTCTCCACCTTTTCGTCCGCCTTGTATGCTTGCTTGGAGGGAGTAACGATGCCCTGGGGCTGGCCTCCGCGTCGAGCTGAGCCGAGGCAGAGCGGAGCCGCGCCAGGCCGCTGCTGCGCGCCGCGCCACACCGCGCCACACCGCGGCTCCGCGGTAACGATAGGCAACGAAATGAAATATTAATGAAGTACCTGAACGCGCGACCATTTTTCGCGGCCGTCTCACCACCGACGCCCCGGGTGTCGAAGAATAAGTCGCCAGTACAGGGTGACTGGAAGCGGGAGAGGGATTGAGCATCCACGAAGAAATGGGAAACCGAGGGAAAACCGGAACGGACCCGGGCGCCCGGGGGGTGAAAACCGCCGACGGAGGCGTGTTCCGCTCGGAGAAAAAATAATTGATGACGCGTCAGGACCTTTGTTCGCAGTCCGGGGTGTAAGAAGAGATTAAATTTGTCGGTCGCTCCTCGACGTCCGATCGTGGATCACGGATGGCGTTGGTCAAACAACCGCCCTGCGATGGCAAGAAAACAAGACGATCAGTTTTTATAATTATTATATTAATTATTTTATAACGAAACATGGATTAAAACAGTTGTCGACCAACCGTTGATGTATTGTATTCCGTTAATGAGCATCGTATTCGTAAGATGAAATGAAATTGAACCGAAAACACGTTGACAGTATAGGATAGCGGAGCCGGTTACTATGAGCAGACCAATTGCTGCGCCTTTGGTTTGTTTCAGCATAATTAATTTCATATTTATTGAATAAGAAAGGTAGATTTGTTTTCCTGATAATTGTACTATTAAATAATCATTTTTGAATAACTCTCCGTATAACCACATCTCTTTAAAGAAAGAATAAGCCACGCCTTTGCTGTACGATCAGATGAACCAGAGTGAGAAGCCAAAGCGAACCCCAGCACGCATCCACTGATCCTATCGGTCTCAACACATTCGTATCAGGCTCTCCCCATTTTATATTTTATGTTATAATAAAAACAAATATTTTCGTTTTCCAATGAGAACGTATTGAAACAAACATCCAGAGTTAGAGAACTGCATCATTTCGAGAACTCGACGAAGAATCCTAGAGGTTTGCAGCACACTTATTACATAAATCGAATAATCTCTGTACGTAACAATGGTTTTTCGCAATTACCCCGACTGCCACGGAGTCGCAATCGCTGCGGACTCGTCAAGGCGAACGTGCATCGCTCGTGAAAGGGTTAATCGACCGCGATATATCATTCGCGCGGCCGGCGCTGCACGACGCGACGTCAATCACCTGGCACGTCGATCAGACGTTTTTGCCCGCGTGCCGTTTTAGCTCGTAATTAACGATCTGTGATCGGGTTCCTCGAAGCTTGAAACATTTCACCTTGACGCCCGTCGCTCTTAAAATGTCACTCGCCGGCGCCACGCGTCGCCTGTCCTCCTTTATCTATGACACCTCGTCCCTCCATCGAGCAACGAGGAAAAAGAACCGGAAAGGAAGTTCGGAGGGTGAGTGAGTGAGTGAGTGAGTGAGTGAGTGAGTGAGTGAGTGAGTGAGTGAGTGAGTGAGAGAGAGAGAGAGAGAGAGAGGAGAGGAGAGCTCGGAGTGCTTCCGCTGCCGAAAACAGGATGCAACAAGGATCAGCCCCGAATCCGTAGCGAGCTAATTTAGCGAAGCCACGGTTTCGCGAACAATGTATGAAAATAACCTATTGCACACTTTTACCACGGCGGTTCATGTCAGCGTGGTTGCATTGCGATGAATGTGAGATACCCCGGGCAATTCCCTAATTGCAGTGAGAGGCAAACGAAACGGGGAGGGACGGGGCAGAAGGTGGGAGAGCGAGAAGGATGGCCAGGACGAACGGGGAACGGAGAGGCTGCGAAGGAGCGAGAGGATCGAGTTGAAAGGAGAGAGAGAGAGAGAGAGGACTGCTCACTCTTCTCAGCAACGCTCCGAGCGTTACGGAACGCTCTTTCTCCGTCCCACCGCGGAGCATCACGGCCTCCATCGCGGTCTGCATCGCGGTCCGCATCGCGCTGCACTCGCTCCGGCCCTCTTTCTCGCTCCATCTCCGCTTTCCGCGACGTGTGCAAGCGCTCCGAACCGCTCGAACGCCCCCGCGAGCCAACACGGGCCAGCGCCTCTTTCGTGTATCACCGTCTCCCTCGATCTTCACGATCTTCACGAGTCGCCCCGGGACCCGACTGCCTATAAGCAGACTTCACGGACGGAGGAAAAGGGAACGGGCTGCTTTACCAACGTTTCCTCGACTCCCTCGGCCCGCCGAGTCCCTTTTTTTACCGCCCGCTCCTCGTCCACATCTTTCCTCGTTCCTCTTCGTCCTCTTCATCCTCGCCGGCCTTCGTCACGATCCGCTCCCGCCCCTCCCCTCGTTCCGCGCGATGCTCTTGATCGCGATAAAAAGACCGGTGTCGCGGGACAGGCGCGAAATAGAAGTTTAAGTCACTCCGCCGCGAAGGATGAACGCCGAAATGAGAGACCGCCTGGTTGCTTCTCGGACCTCGGATCCGGCCCCCAGTTTTTGGCGATTTTCTTGCCGAGACTCGCGGGACCCGTGATTCGGGAACAGCATTTTTCGGACAGCATGCGTGATTTTATACTTGAATCTTGCGTTTGATACGGTTCGGAGATTTAAACTGCATTTAATGCTGAGATGGCTACGTGGCCGGTGTGATCGAAAGAGGTAATCTGTTGTGGCAACGCTGTAGGTCGAAATAATCAATTATTTGAGCAGCTTCGAACGTGGTAAAACGGCCTAAATAGCTGACCATCGCGTGTGCACGTCACGCGTCAGTGATAATGCCATTTCTGCGAACTGCTTATTTCTTTCTATCGCCGCTACTGCTACGCTTTACCGGCATCGTCAACGTGCGCCAAGCAATCGAAACTTAAGTATTCTTTGCGTACGAGCACTCCATAAAGTTATAATGCGAACACATGCTCGATTTATTCATTCAGCCTTATGGTAATCACTTTTAACACGCAGAACACTTTTATATACAAACAGTGATGATCAAAATTGAGTCATCAGTTTTTTTAAAAGCAATCTAAATGACTTCAATTTTTCTGCAAATGTTAGAGAGAAAAAAAAAGTATTTCAATAACTGAAATACTTCTTTTTATAATGGTACTATCACTTGGAATATAGAAAATGTAACAGAACTGTCACTTTTTCACTTTTTTATCCGAGCCTACAATGAAAATTTAGGAAATGTTTTTTGCATTTCTTGGAAATTTATAGGCATGTTGAAAATTTCATCGAAATCGTTCATGCTCGATATAGTATAAATAGGTCATTTGAATATAATCAAATTTTAGATTTAATTATTGTTATGACTGTCTGCGTCATAATAATCAATAAGCGCAGTAATCAAAGCAAATGTAATCAGTGAACATGGTAAACTCAATCATTAATCACGAAAATTATTACGATTCTCATTACGATGAAACTTCGAAATTTGAGTGGTATGAATAGTTATTATGTCTATAACGAAGTTCCGTATCCACCGAATTTGACGAAAATGTTACCAGCTATCAATTACCGACAATTATACATTACCGAATGTAATAATAATCACCGAGCTACCTTAGAAATTGGCGATCATAATCCCCATGCAATTAAAAAGAATTTTTAACTAACAATTCAAAAATGAAACGGAAAAGTAGTGACTTGTGCCAGCCGACTCTGAATACGAGAATTGCAATGAGCACCACGATATACGGTTCTCATCGCTAATACAGATATCCGCGGGTCCGGTATCTCTGTGTTTAATACGTCAATAAACTCACGCTCGAGTTTTGCGAAGGGCAGTCGTCGGGCAGGAGTAAGATCGGCGCGGCGTGGCCCGGTCGAAAGTGATAAAAAGACGCTAACATTAATAGGGGGCGAGGCAAATTTTCGGCGGAGCAACAATCTATCTGCGGCCGGCGAAAATTACGGTGTAATAACGTCCGGGTTTATTTTATCGTCACCGACGGCTATATTTCAATCCGTCCGGCGAGTTTAACGAGGAGGCTTAACCGCAATTAATCTCGCGCACTCGTCTAATAATTCTCCCATAACCACTCCATTAACTGGCACCGGCGGGCCACGCCGAGCTTTTAAACCGGCGCGCCGCGCCGCCTTCGCGTTCGCGCACACGCCCAGCATACTTTTCCATGCGTTCCATCGCGGGAATGAAACTGCGTTCGCGCTAGACAATCGCGGCACGGTCGGGTCACGATTAGTTGCAATCTAGAGTTTTATCACTCACACCTCGACGAGCAGAAATGCGGTAGCATAGAGGATCGAGAGAGAATGGAAATTACATGTTTGTTACCGTGTGAGCTGAAGGTGGCATACGTATTAGGGTGTCCCATAAGTTCCTCCCTTCTTTTTTATGCGAAATCAATTCACGATATTTGTTGTTCATAGCTGATTTATTGTGTTATATATGAACATTTTGATATAACGTTAACTTACTATTTTGTCAAGATTATGTCAGAAGGTTGCAGAACAATTTTTGACGAAAAATAGCCAGCTTTCCCTGACCAAATGTAAGGTTAATTTCAAAGTGCTGCAACTTGGCGAGAAAAAATCGTAGCCACCTTTTATTTTTTTTTAAATTAAAGAGAAAAGATTGAATTTTATTTCACTGTAACTGGGTTCCTCGAGAAAAAGATTTTAGGATGTCCGTGAATTGTGTCAGACTTGATAATTATCAATCTGAAAAGATTATAGTAGCAAAAGTGCATCGAATTTAAAGTCCAGGAAGGCTGTATTAAAGTATAAACTTTGAGCTTTAATTTTAAAAAAAGATTTATCATTCTACGATCATTTTTCGCGACGTTATTATCAATCGAAGATGACCAATTCTGATTCGATTTTTCCTGATTCGAATTTTTGCGAAAAATAAACGAGAAGTTTGCTGTAAAATCCTAAAATAAAAACCTTTATGCACGCTTGCTTTGATAAAAAATTATTAAATTTCGAATCTTTCTACAAGGTTACATTCTCATAATTGACTAAAACGGTAATTTCAAGAAGCAAATATTTCTATCATCGTTCAGACAATTCTTTAATTGCTTATTCGACAGTAGCAATCTCACGCGTACCGCAACAGAGCAATAACAACGTTAAACATGTAGTGAATGCAAAAGAGTAGCGGATCGATTAATTTTTGCTAACACGCGCGTTTGCTTGAATTTTTAAATCTTAAAACCGCGGTGAATGCGCAACGATCCGCAGCATAGAATGCGTTTCATTGGAAAGATTGCCGTGATCATAATCGGCTGAAACGTTTTGCCAACCTATTACACGGGGCTTCACGCCGCGTTAACGCCCCCGCGCTTCCCGGCGTTTTTCTAATCGCTCCTCTACGGTAATTACGCCCGTTGCGCCGAGCAATTATTGCACTTCGTTAGCTGTCTTCCGAGGAAAGCGCAAACGTTCCTGCCAACAATCTCGTTAATTTAATTGGTATCGCGACCCGATCGCGAGCCGTTCGAGCGTTCGCGCGGTTCTCTATCGATGTCAACGAACGGGACGGAACGATTATCGTTTACTCGCATGGAAACGCTCGCTCGCAACACTGTCCGCTGTTATTGCTTCACCATAGATATTTATGCAAATGCATTTCAGATAGCGAGTCGCAGAAATGGTTCGACGTGATTGCAATTGGACCACGAACGCGCGTTCCTGTTTTCAGTTTTGTAAATGGAATTAGGGAAACCGATTCAGATGGCCTATCAACCCGTTGCACTCGAACGGCGACTCTGAGGCGCCACTGAAAATTGCTATTTAATTTTTCCTAGTATTTTTTATTCTATTAAGTCGGTTTATAATTAAAGAGCTATTAAACATGTAAATCTGTACAAGCAAATGAGCTCAATTTTATACGTATACGATGCGGAACTTATATACAATCAAAATACTATACGTCAGAGAAAATAACTTGGTCTTGAAGTAAAAACAGCTTCGAGTGCAAAGGGTTAATTCATCGATGAACGATTTTATTAGCCTCAATTTGTCTTTGGAATATTTATTAGTTCTCGTTGCTAAGTAGTTGACTCGTTACACATTTCTATTTTCTTAAAATTTATTCCTATTTTCTTAAATAATGTATTGAAGAAAACTATTTCATTCTAATAGAACATAAAAATGTGCAACCCTTACAGTTTCGATTTACTGATTTGTTGAACGAAATATCCATTGAAGTATTTAAGAAGAACAAGAAAATCTACCGAAAGATTGGACAGGAACGGGAAAAATTTTGCGAACGGATGTTCGCCGAGAAAACGAGACGAGAAGTGTCGGAAGATGATAAGAAAGTAATAAATAAAATAAATAATAAGTCGCCGACAACGTGTCAAAGCGGAGAGAAGCGTTCCATTTGATATTTTATTGCGGATTCATTCTGCTCGCCGGAATTTGTTCACGCAGAAGAATGCGCCGCGATAATTTCGGCTCGTTTGATTCTGGTTTCATGAAAAACTGCCCGTACGGAAAATACAATGCCGCGCGTTCCATGCTCATGAGTGGCTTCGAGCGAGCCGCGGGAATAAATTGAAAACAAAAGGGTATACCGCGCCTCTCTGCGGATCCTGCGTAGATCTCTTTTTATCGCTGCGGGGTGTGAAATCGTTAGCCATTCCGCGAAATGAATTTGAAAATTCTGTTGCCGACATAATGCCCGGCCAAGATTCAATACATTAAGATTAGCGGGACGGTTGATTAAAGGATAATTAGGATCGTTCTGTTCCGAAGCTAACGATGCCCTCAATGGAACTCCTCGAGACGTGGACTTCCATTGATTTAGCAGTTTTAACCGCAGGCTTTCTCATACTCTCGATTGTGAAATATTAAAAATAACGGAAAACGTAATATAAAATTTGAAATGAGTTACATCTCTGTTGGAGACCATGGTTCCCATTGTTCACACTGTACCGCGATTTTGAACACTTCAGCTGTCAGAAGTTTATTAATCAGTTATTTTAAAACGATGTCATGTGTTAAAGGGTCTCAACAAGTTTTGTTTAAACAATGAGGTTAAAGGATGTTGGTGTATCGTATGACTGATGCGGCCCCATTGGTTTAGAGATGAAATCAACAACCAACACTTTTCACTCAGATGTTCTGTTTTAGGGGACTCAAGTCAAATCACATAAGAAGTTTATCATATCACTCGCTCTTCTAATAATTTATGTATATTTTTTATTCCGTTTTTTCTCTTTTTACGTACTAAATTTTCTCTTTCTTTTTCTTTTCCAGTGTCTCTGTTCAACACAATTCACACCTTTATAACAAGTAACGATTTCATTATACGTATAGAATAAATAATAATAATAATAATAATAATAACGATATAACAAGCGCGTCGGTGATTATGATACTTCAAAGACTAATTTTTGTATCACAAAATCAGTGCGCGAATTTAACTCGATTCCAAATACGTAGCATTTGTTACACACTTCTTCACGAAGGTGATCCAAGAAATTTCTCGGAATACAATATATTTCTTGCCCCGGATAAATCGGCGAATTATTACGCGCGGATCTCCGCAGTCCAGTTATCGATAGCTTATCGACAATCGGTAGCCGCATCGGCGACCGAGATCATGGAAGAAAGTACGTCGGTGGAAGTTTCGCGGCGGAAGATCGAACGTGGATGGCTGGAATGTAGAGGAGAAAGAAAGACCGGTGCTCCTCGACTTTCGAACGGTCTGACCTCGAGCGAACTTTCTGCCTTTCTCCGGTAACTTTAACCCTTGAAGCCAGCTGGAACAACGGGATCAGCAGGCGGCGGGATAGTCGTGTGATTCCGCACAGTGCCGCGCGCTCATGCCGTAGATTATTGGAAATTCGATCGAGCCGGCAGCAGCAGCAGCAGCCGTCACTTAATATGCGGCTGATATCAAACGGGAGTTATTGAAATTCATGGGGGTCATTAACCCCCGGTCCTTGCATGCGAATAACAATATGCAGCAGCGCGGCGCGCCGCGGTTCCGCGCGAACAATTATATTTATATTCATTCTATAATGGCCGATAAATTGTTAATACGACGTGCGAACAAAAAGTCTCGTAAACACGAAAATTATACACGGACGCCCGGTCGCTATAATAATATAATTATACGGTCCTATCCGGCGATCCGCGCGCGCAAGCTCCGATCCGAATTTTTATATCGAATCAACGCGATCGCCGATCGTGACGACTCTTCGCGGAACAGGAGCGATCGATTTCTCTCCGAAAAGAGAAAGAGGCAGAGTGAAAGATAGATGGATAGAGCGAAAGGTAGAGAGAGAGAGAGAGAGAGAGAGAGAGAGAGAGAGCATATAAGAGAGAAGGAGCAGGCTCCCATGCTGATCATCGGAACGATGAAGATTTTTGATAGACTCCCGCTGATCGTCAGCGAGCCATGCGCTCCGCTAGGCAAGATTCGCTTTTATCTCGGAACACGCGCCTCACGAGCTCCCGTAACTAGAGAATCGAGCACGATTATTCTCTTCCACCATAATGGCATAATCATGATCGTCTTGACAGGTCATTATCATTCCCTTCTCATGGCGTGTCTCAAATCCCGCATACAGATTCCACATTCGCGACGGCGCCTTCGACAGTTGAGCAATCTTCTGGTTGCACGATAACGCTTATGTTCGTGGAAAGGCCATCTGGAACACTGTAAGACCTCTACAAAGGTTCACCAGTTCCACTTAGGCACTCGCGAACCGGCTATTTTCTTAATTGGAATTCAATTAACAGTGATTTCTGTAGATGCAAAAATCGTAATTTCCACGGCGATTTTCGTTTCTCAACAATTTATCTTTTGTTCCCGTTCCGAGAAGACTATGTTTTGTCCAGTGTGCACTTGTATAGTCTGTCTGTTCATTGCAGCAGTACTTTGAATATCGTTCTACTTATTATTTCAACTTATAACTAATCGTGATAAGTGTGTTACAGGTAAAAGATTCTAAAGAATTTAAAAATGCTGCACTTATATTGTTAATTAATTCAAATTGCTATGAAGAGAAATAGATGTCTATGTTATTTGTATAATTTATCTTGCAATCAATACAGATCATTTTTATATAAAATGGTTTATAACATATTAACAAATTCTCCGAATTGTGCAACTATACTTACTGTTTCTAATAGCCGTTAAGTAAAAATCCAATTTATAATTACGATTTAAAAACGGGGACTATAAACGCTTTTGTATTACATGAAAGTAATCGGGGATGTCATGCATTCGTGATAAAAATTATTTCGTGATAGATATACATTATCATTATACTCTGATAAGTAATACAATAATTCTTTATATTATTCTTCTCTATAATTCTTCTTTATATATACCTAATTCCCTGTTTCTATTGAATTATGCACACGATTTTTATTATGCAAAAAAATCCACAGTCTAATTATCGCTCAACGCCTGTCTTCTAGTATTAGTTTGGAAATCACTGACTATTTCGATTGATAGAAAAGTGATACTCTCAATCGTCAATATCAATTACTAGAATCATTGAGTTTCCTTGCCTCCTTGACTCTCTGCGATGCTACTGCCACTGGACTACCGCTCTATTAGCAACGATGCGCAGGAGGAACATAAGGTGAGGGAGGTGACCCACTCGTAGACAGCTCGGTCATAAACCGGTTGCAGCGCTCGAACTTTAACGATCTCGTGCCGTGTGTCCATTTAGGATTAATGTTCGGGACTATTTCTCACGCTAGTGACCGGCTCGGGACTTCTGCGAAAGTTGTCGCGTAGAATAGCATAAATGCCTGCAGAAAAATAATGAACAACTCTACGTCTGTTCAATCGATAATGGGATCAATGCTGAAACATTAATTGTCCTTCCGATTTTCATTTTGCAATGATCTGACTTCATCCGAAAATCATCGTGCACATTTGCAGACTACTGTTCGTTTACTGTCATTTATTTGTTGCTATTTGTTTACCGTTATTTACTTGTTGCTATTTGTTTACCGTTATTTATTTGTTGCTATTTGCTTACTGTTATTTATTTGTTGCTATGTGTTTGTTACAATTTGTTTGGTAGATTCGTAGGCGACAGAAACGAAATAAAATTGTATTCCTCCGTTTGATAATTATCTTAAATACAGTGTGCCTTCACAGTTTCATGTTACACCTATACATTTCAGCCAGGTATGCATAAATCCGCAGTCTCGTTATAATACTTCCTATAGAAGAGCAACCACTAGTTCTTATTATACAGAATGGGTCACTAGATATTATCCTCTTGATTTACGTGCATATTATTATCTTTAGAGTAAAATGGCTGAAGCTAAAGTTACGGGGTTTCGGGGGGGGGGGGGAGCATAAAGTGGACCAAACGAAGTTTTTCCTTGTCGGAAATGTTTCAGAAATTCTTTCAAGACAAGATATTTTATAAATTTATTATTTCTTGGAGTGACAAGTATAATTTTTCTAAAGAGAAGTGCTATAATATCGGTACGCAAAAAGAACATTCCCATTGAAATCCTATAAGCAATTTCCTGAAGGCATATTATGGTCAATTTCATCGTTTACGTTTAAGTGAATTATTGCCAATTACAATTAAGATAAAATTGACTGGTTTTTTATTCATTCTAAATCATTATTTACCAAATGTTTTCTTATTAAAATGCTGTAATAACCCATCAACCAATTTTTTTTATACACTTTTAATATTCTTTCCTTGTTCATGTTCTCAAAATTCTGAACAGAATTACTTCACCATCTTCTTCCTTTAACAATAACAAAAATGTAATTTCGTTTGATATCAAAAAGTTATTTAACCTTCTTACACTGTCTCATCTGATAGACAGTAATAAACTGAACGATAAATGCATCGCGCGTAAATCATGTGCGAAGCATGCGTCTGGTCGCACGTGTCCGACGCTAATAGAAACAATCATCCGCGTGAAATCCTACCATTGGGTAGATCCAATGAACGTTTTACGCAATATTCCATAAGAATGTGTATCGGTGACCGGAGTTCCCTCGTTAGTTTCACTGCTCGTAGCCTAACCGTCGGGTATCCCGAAGGAGGTCTCCGGATCGGGCGGCCAAGGATAGACCCGCGATTTTCCCCGCGAACGATACCGAGGCGATGGGTTTCGTGAAGGCAGAAGGACCCCGAAGGCGCTTAATAAACGTTATTGGCGGGGCCCTGGTCGCGTTAGGTGGGAGTTAAGGCCCAGAGCACATCCCACGGCCATCTATGGGAGCCGCCTGCCTTTCTCAGGGAGCGTTCTCTCGGCTTACGTAAGCGGCCGTAGGAGAGCGAAATAAAGAAGGACGAAGGGATCGGCGGGACGAGGACAATCGCGTCGAAGAAAGAGGAAGAAAGCGCGGGCCAAAGAGAGAAAAACGGGCATCGCAGACGAAGAGAAGGTGCCCGGGGGCTGTCTGGAATCTTCTCAAAATGATTCACAGCCTCCGGTAATTTACATTCGCTTGCGTGGGTGATCGTCGGGGGATCGGGGACGAGGGGTGGCCAACGGCGGAGAGAGCGGGGAGAGCTGGGAGGTGGAGAAGGTGGAAGGTGGTCGAAGGTGGTGGTAGGTGGTGGTAGGTGGTGGTAGGTGGTGGAAGGCGGTGGTGGCGGAGGTGGAGGCCGCCGGCCATACTCTTCTCTTTGCCGACTGCCATCGAAAAGGTTAAACATACACCCACAAGAGGTCACGTAACCAGCGAAGAGAAAGACCGTTCGAGTTTACCTCCCTTCCTTTCCCTTCGACGGTGGCATACATGCGCGGACTCGGTGCATGTGCAGCGCGCCGCGTTACATACGAGACCAGGAGACAAGAAGAGGAAGGGTAGCTGCATCCTGTGATCCCGAGACCCCGGCTATCCTCGAACCATGGAAATTATTCTCCCGTATAATTCCCCGGTTTTTCTCTTTTCTCCCCCCTTTTCGTTCACGGCGATTCATGCCGCGGCGAGTTCGAGGGGGTCGCCACTCGATATATTGCAGTCCTCTTTGCTGATCCCGACTGCTGCATTGAAATCAAGACACTTGGATCGCGCCGGTCGGATCGCGACTCTAATTGACTATTTCAATTTCTACACGCGTGGATATCAACGATATGACTCGAGGACCATTACTATTTTTTCATTTACTTAAACCTCATCCGATTCTTGTGTCAATTGAACACAGTTTTCACGGATACTGTATCTGTCCTCTGCAGGGCGTACCAAAATGATTGAAACTCTGGGAAATGAGGGGTTCCCGAGGCCATTTCAAGTAACCTTTTCCTTTGCTAAAATGCAACCCGTGGCTTTGTTAACGATTTATTAATGAAAAAATAGTGGCGAATGAGGGGCAAGCGCGCGAGATTCAACCTGCTGCTACGTGCGCGAACCAGCGGCCGGAAGCATACCTCACTCCGAGGCGCGACGGAAAGAGAGGGCTGCGCTCAGCCTTTGGGCCGCGTTCGAAGTAACGAACGATTATATGAATTTTCTATTAATTTCAAAAATTTCAAAAATATTATTAACCCCTTGCAGTACTTTTATCTTTGCAGTTACAATGATTAAATAATTTTCGATTGGAATAATTTCTTAGAGAAGAAATAAAATTAAGATTTATAGTGTAGCGCGCCGAAATATCGCAAATCCGTATGCCGGATTTCGCCGGGTCGTAAATCCCGTTTCGCTTGCCCGCGACGATACTGGGGGCCTTGACGAGGTTACAATGTAACGACGCCTAGTTAAATTGGAACTCGACGAAGGAATAGTAACAAACTTGTATATTTTTCAACTTGATCGTACGAAGTATGAGTGTCTTTTCTGTTCTACCATGTGTTCTTAACGAATGTCTTTTGTGTTCTTAGCGAATGTGTTTTCTGTTCTACGATGTGTTCTTAGCGAATATATTTTGTGTTCTACGATGTGTTCTTAGCGAGTGTCTTTTGTGTTCTGTTGGTTCCGTCTTGTGTCGTGTCTAACGTCGACTTTTATGATTTTTCTATTGGTTGTCTTAATATCTATATGGGGGTGAAAAAGGTCGCTAATTGCTGAGTGGGTGGCGCAATTTGGTCGTCGGAGTAGGGATGTGATTTGGAGAAACTGTGCTTAATTTATTGATTCGAAGGATGTGAAAAGGTCTGGAAAAATGGTTTGTATATTTCCCTGTCAATGGGTTCATTCACGTCCTCTTAAATAATTTTGTGGCTTGTAAGATTGGAAAATTAGGAATGTAGAAGAAATAATGTAAATATATTAGATGCATCTGTCGAAACAACAAAAAATAGTTTTGCAGACAATCGAGTACGAACGAAAAGAAATTAAGACAGATATATTGACAAAGTTTATCGCCTATGCGATAGCAGGTCTTTGTATCAATGTTCGTGCAATTTCAGAAGTTGTTTGGGTATTTAAGAATGGTGGTGTACGTTTAAGAATGGATACGGGTTTCAATACGTTCATGCTTAATCTCCTGGGTCACTCGATCAGATACACATTCGAATTAATTATCGTGAAAGGCAAATTAAGAATGGCTCTATATTTTCTCTAATTGTTCATTCTACTCTATGAACGCGGTCTTCCTGTGGAGGATCATGCGGAAGGACATTCTTTAGCACTAGCAACGTTTGTTTTATTTATAACCTTCATAAATATAATATTGTTAGCGACAACACTATTGAGCGTTTTACAGCCATATCATTATTTCTTCGAATTTGCTGGTTAGCTCAGTGAAGCTAGTTGTAGATGTAATTTAGTAAAAAAAAATATAATATTTTACCGACTGCAACAAAGTGATTGCGTGTTATCTTGCAAAACTTTGTACTGAGAAGTCGGAAGCTCCTTGAATGTACATTTTTAAATTATGATAGCGCGGACATGATTTTAAAAATATATAAATACTTCAAGAAGTGAAACATTTCAGATAGAAATGCAAGTATCTAAAAAATGTAAACCAGTATAAGATTGACTATTTTGAATTTGTGTCACGCCTATAATTATATTTGAATCAATGGATCCCAGGGTTTCTAAATAATTCAGAAAAATATCGTTAGAAATTAACTGAAACAGAAGTCGCGATTTATTGTCCTGTCCCAACAGATGAATCGCTCGCATCTTACCAGTATTGTATATCGCACCTATTTCCACGCGACTTTCACGCATATATCGCTGTCCATTTAATTACATCTCCGCTGCAACATTAAACTCTCTTTCTTGGTCGGGGTAAGAGCAAGGGTTCAGGCGATCGAGCAACTTCATCAGAGAATAATGACGATCATTATGAGGCATTCAAAGAGGAAGCTCTGGGACACTCGGTAATCTGCAATTAACGGCGAGGATAGACGCGGTAACGTACACCGGCACGGTAACAAACCTGCCTGCTTAGCCAGAACAAAGAATCTTACCTATGAGCGATCATCAATTACGCTTTTACCGACGGTTTTGGTAAGACGCGCAATCAGTGTAACTCCAGAACCTCGTGGAAGCAACTGCCGCGTCTCATTAAGGCGCTCCATTAAGCGTCGGTCCAAAGTATCAGTTTCAGCGAGTCTACGTGGGTTAAAATGGGTTAACAGTGGGTTAAAGTTCGTCTCTTTACAACCGGCTGTCCCGATCTGTTTAGTAATTTACCAACGTGGCCGATTTTTCCGAGTATCGTTTACATACCAATCGGAATCACTGCCATATAAAAGCAAGCAGTATCTATATCTGTGAGAAAGGTTCAGATGGGACATACTAACCAGCGCAAGTCCTCAGATTCGTGGACGCGTTGATCGTCGCAGCTCGCGGATCACTTTAGCTCCGATTCGCACAATAAAGCTTTGCCCGTAAGAGAGGACAGAAAAAGAGACACGGAGGATGAAAAAAGGAGGGAAGAAAAGAGAGGAGGACCGTCAGAGAGAGAGAGAGAGAGCGAGAGAGAGAGAGAGAGAGAGAGAGGTGGGCAAGCGAGACTCTCGCCTTGGGCACGACACGACCCGTTTCAAAGACACGTAGGGCCAAACCAGAGGGCAAAGGGGAGGAGGGAGAAAGTCTTCTCCCTAAAATATGTGGACCCACGGGCAACACTTGGACTCTCCTCGTTACATCCTGCTGGACGCCCCCGGGCATATACTGGTCCGCCATGCCGGCAGTCTGTATATCGTATGATACAAAAACATCACATTATTTTCGTCTTCGTTCAGCCGGGATCGCGGCCGATGCCGCCGTCCTCCTCTCTTTTCTTGCTGTTCGCCGCGGACGAAGCGAGAACCCCTCGGGGCATGTGACCACCATTATGCCTTCCTACCTTCCTACTCTTTCTCGGTCTCCTTTTCTGCCTCCTTCCTTCCTTCCTTCCTTCCTTCGTTCCTTCCTTCCTTCCTTCCTTCTTTCCTTCCTTCCTTCCTTCCTCGCCCTCTCCTCTCCTCACCGGGTCGCCTCGTTCTTCCAATTCGCCCGCGACGCCAACGAGCATCGTCGGGTTACGCATTCGTTAAACGATTCGAGATGCTCGTCGCGAACGCGCCGATTAATTATGCCCACGACACGGAACGCTTCTAAAACGACTTCGCAGCCAGATTGAGGTTTCTAGAAACGGTTTGCATAAGCGCCGGATCACGTGGTGGATGCAGGGACCCCGTGGCCGACGACCTTCGACGACTGTCTCCGAGAATTCCTTATTTTCGTTCTTCCTTTTTCTCGAAACCGCGACTACGATCGAATTGCAAATCGTCACGATCGAGCTTTCGACTACGAAATGATGTACAATGACTAGCGTTGATATTCCGAGATTATTTAGAGCCAAGTTAATCTCCCATAAATTTATAATTAATTTCGCTTGTTCTTTTTTAATATTTCGACTTGTATATTTTAACACGTTCTATGCCGAGCTATTTTTACTCAACTCTCCACTCTAGTCATTTGTTCTTCTAGTCATTTGATCGTATGTAATAATAAAACAAATTCATTACGATCTGTTCTTGTAGCGGAAATTAATTCTTTAATTCTAGATTTGTTATAAACTATTTTTTTAGCCCATTAAATAAACATGCAGGCATGTACCATCGATGGTACACGTGGCATGTGTTAAAAGATAAACCAGAATTTTCGAAAACGCGACTTACATCGATATGATTCTTATTCATTGGCATACTGCTTGCAGGAATACTTGACCTAATTTTTCGTTAAAAATTTTATTGTATTTTTATATATTTTATATTTTAAAAGTTAAGCTGTTTTAACACTTTCGTTACCGAGAGCCTATCTATAGACTTATCAACGGCTGGTTTGTACGCAAAAGAAGCTCGATAATTTTATTACCCTCTATGGGCCATTGTAGCTTTGAGGTTACATAGTAATATATCGACATTTCACCAAATAATTTTAGATTTTTCACAGGATTGTGCATACCTCTTGATTATATAAGGTCTCTGACATAACCAATAATAATATTGATGACGGTTTGCAGCACCATCAGTCTGAGATATCAAAGTAAATGCCTTACAAGTTGTCTGCAGATAGATATTTAAGAAATAAATTCGGCCCATAGAGAGTTAAATAACAATTGCAGACGAAGTTGATCAATCAATCGTGAGTGAAATTACTCTCGCCTGAGAAATAGTTTCTAACCCCTTGCTCTACGACGCTGCGTTGATTAACACTCATTTACCCTGCATATTTTCCTTAATAGGACCAGATAATTTGTGTTTCTTTTATTACCTATATTTAATTTCGTTTCTAGACTTTAACGACAGGAGAATACAATTTGATTACGATTTAGAAGAAATGAATAATATTCATATTTAATCGATCTTACGTGGAATCTTTATCACGAGTCTGGCTCGTTATCATAGTGCAAGGATAGTTAAGAGACTCCCTTCCGCCGATCTTCGACTCTTAAGAAACCTATTACATTAGCTCGCCATTAGATGGCACAAACTTTTAGCTTTCAGACAATTCATAAAGAAGATACACTGCGCACCTTATTGTCTGCATTAAGCCACCTTACGTCTCAATAATACCGTCCTCAATCAAAGGTTTGTATCTCAATGACCTTTGTCTACCAATCGCATTTGAGACACGGATTCCGCAAGGCGCATTAACATCGTACCGTAAATAATTTCTTCGAATGGCTTTCAATATTTTCCAAAGGTTTCACGTGTAGTAGATCCGTCAGATAAATGATAGCTTCGAAGAACGCACAATCCATCGAAATAAGAAACTGAATACCGAACTGTCCAATAAATTCACCGTGGATTTTCTCGATTCCATTAAACCGAGCCGACGAGAGCGCCGTTCTTTCGTTGTCCATTAGAAAGATAACGCCAGGAGTGAAAGCACGGTGCAGTCAAACGGACCTCGAGCACATCGTCTTCCTTTTTTTTTTCCCCCGTCTTCGCCTGCAACTGAAATCCGTCATGGAACAAAGCCATTCGTCATTATAATGACTCATTATAGACAGTAGTCGATAGTTTCAGGTACGGTTGTCTCTTCTCGCAGAATAAAGTTTCGAACGACTAAATTATCCCGTTGATGCCATTTGTATGTTTTTACAGGCGGGACTATCAATCAATCGGGCGAAATCGCGGCGAAGGTAGCGCCCGAGTGTGGCGATGATGAGACGCGCGTTTCACGGTTCGTAAAATTAGACACGTCGAGGCGCCTGCTCATAGTGTGCTAGATCTACTTCGTACTATTCGCCGCGGATCGCTCTGACTCAACCAAAGTAACGAGGAGAAATCTGATTAGGACGAACCTTCTTCTTAAGCTAATTAGTTGCCTTCCTATTGGTACTTCTTACAACGTTGTCTCGATAGATTCAACGACATTCTTTTATTCGAAGGCAAGTGTATCGTTTGCGGTAGAATTTATTATTGTTGAATTTTATTCAGATGACAGGTAAGAGATAAAGACTGTCGAATAAATTCATCTAGGTAACAGTTGATCGGAATATGAATTCAATCGATTAAGAATTTATTGAAGTAAGATGTCTGTTACTCGAGTATCTATTTATTCCAGGTGGAATTTATTTAGCAACTAGTCGATTTGAATACAAATTATGTAATGTGATGTGTTTTTTAAGACCCTATTGATTCATTTCTTTCTCGTTAAATTTCAAAATTCACTTCCTTAAAAATGTTGCATCACAAAGTGTTGGAAAAACAAGAAGAAGTAAAGAAGCATATAGTATCATCAGCAGAGCAGTGACTATTAATTATATTCTTAGTCGTTGAAATTAAAAAAACCTTCGAATCAATTTCTTGATCAAAGTATGTAATCAAAATGGCGAAAGGTCTAAATAAATCCAGTATTTTCATCGCTGAAACGCAATAATATAAAATTGCAAGAAGGAGTCTCGCGAGCAAGTAACGCAACGAATCTTGTCAACAATCCGCTGACACCTGTGGAAAGAGACATTCAATTCGGAGAAGACAGCGGCGACGAAAAGCATCGAAAATTATAATGTCGCCGGCTCGGTGTCCGTCAACGGTACGAGCGCCGGGCGAGCTGTCGCTGTCGCAGGCACGGCGAATCGGTTGCCCATGGGCCCCCTTAATGCATTCGTTCAATTTGATCGGGGACTTGGCCGAAAGACGCGTGACTGGATAATCAGGCCCAGTCGCTGGTCGCAAAAAGCCGACGACAAAAACCGGGCAGGGGACGTTGATCAGCGAACATTTGAAATGAGCCTCGAATTGGCAAAGTAACCCTCTCTCTCTCTCTCTCTCTCTCTCTCTCTCTCTCTCTCTCTCTCTCCCGGGCTGCTCGCCTCTCGCCGGTACCTCCTGGAGCAGCAGACCACACGGGGCCGAACGTACACGAGAGCGTCACTTTGTCCCTGACGAAGTTAGCGTTTACGTATGCGAGCAGCATCGTCCGGTGGGTTTGGAAGTGCCGCGGGCATTCTGGAACGATGTTGTCGGCCGTGGCCGTTTTAGCCCCGGGCGGCTCGAATACGACAGACACCGAAGCCGAGCCGAGGCTTGGTTCCCTTTATATCGGCCCTCGCCAACTGCCCCATTATTCTCGATGGCCGATGGCCAATCGTATCGGCGAAGTACCAACTGTAACTTTACGAGGACGAAGACTCGCCGCGACGTGCAGACACTGTTTGGAAAAGCTCCAGGTGCGCGCCGACGCGCTCCGATCCGCTCCGATCCGCGCGCTGCCGAGACCGCCTCGAGAATCACTATTAAAAGCCCTCCGTGCGCGGCCGCGACCCACCGCGGATTATTTGTTCTCTGTTTTTCTTCCATTCCTACGGACTCGTTTCTCGGATTCACCCCGAGAAAGGAACAAGGTTTAGCGTTAGAAAGATTGGACCTCCGGGCTGAGCAACTTATCGTCGCCATCCCGTCCGCGTATTTTTTCAGGAATTAGGATTTTACGGAGTTGGAGAGCCTTTGACTTTGATTGGACACGTTGAGGGCGATGACTGCAATTTTCTTGATGTGAACGTTGTTACTAATCCCGAATGGGATTATCATAAGCGACCTGTTCTCGATTGAATCTCTTAATTAACAAGAGAATCAAGTGCTTTTTGTCGACTCTTATCAAAGAACAGATTATACTGTAAAGATGAGAGATGAATAAAGGTAAAATTATTCGAAGTATTTGCTTATGTTGATATATTGACAAATTATTATTGCAATTCGTGACTTATAATTTTCAATGGCTTCAAGCGTCTTCTGGCCGGCATTGTTATAAATTCTTTTTACACGTTTCAAATAATTCTGCAGATTTGTCACTCGGAATTACGGACGTGAAATTCTTATTTTTCAAGTGTAACTATGGAAGTCTGACTGAAAAATAAACGAAGCGATGACGTGAAATTCCATCTGCAGAGGTGTAAATATGTGCAAGCTTAGCGATACACCCCGGTACAGTTTGATGTGACAACACGTTGGGAAAAAATCTGGTTTCGCCAGTCCAGCTGTGACGTATATCTCAATAAATAAACAGAGAAATACAAACAACGTCGACAATTTCCGATTGCGCTCGTTTACGAAAACGCTACAAAGCAGTCGTAACAGTTACGATGGTTTGTTAAAGGATATTATTCGTGAAATATCGCGAAAACGTGACGAGGTACAGTTTCGTATTTCTTAAACATTTATTTCCATTCGTTCGACTTTCGTTCCGTTCAATTTCTGTTTAGTCCAATTTTGGATACGTTCGAATTAAATGTGATCAGATTTATTTTAACAAATCATCTGCTCTTTAATTCAATTGACGCCATGTTATTTTATATTTACAGATGACGATTCATACAAACTGAATGTTAAAATAATAAAACGATCGAAACGATACACCTCATTGAATTGTGCACAGTAAATTTCCAAAGCAAGTGAACGCTAGTTCAACGTTAGAAACAAACTGATTGCATAACAGAATGATAATCTAGTACAAATTTAAGACATGATAGTATTCGATTAAAAGCTGGTTGTATACGCGGACAGTAATCTCGTTCTTGAACCTGAACGATTTATACATCGCATAATTACACGGCGCTTCCCGTAAAGGATGTAAAAAGGTCGACGAACGAGAAATTATGAAACCACAGCAAACTGTACATACTAATCATCTGACTACGCCGTTCGAACGAGAACTTACGAATCATTGTTCGTACCAAAGCAGCATGCGCGTTTATCTAAATCGCTTATCGAGAAAATGATTTCTGGGTTGGAATCACGATTTTAACGTTTGATATTACTCGTGCCAGAAAATATTCGATCAGCATCGAAAAGTTTTATTCTATTAAAAGATTTTTATTATTAAAAGGTATATTTACTATTTATTAAGAATATAATACTGCGTATATATTAAACTATTTTTCTCGGTTTTTCTTCAAATGGAAATTATAAAATATTTAAGTAATGAAACGAAGCAATGGAGCAGTTTTAATAGCAACCCTAAATGATAAAGAAACGATTTAGACTGCTAGAAGAACAATTTTACAACTTATATGAAAATATGAAATTCAAAAGAAATAAATATCGATAATGTTCCCGCATTCTGCAATTAATGTATACAATTTTTATATAGCCTAAAAGACCGTAGTCTAACAACACTCTCTTGTTGCACAACGAATTTAATAATCGTTGACTGCAAATTCAACAATCTCAAGTATTCAATATATCCTCAATATTAAAATAATTTATTGAATGTATAAATAAAAAGCGAGGCATTAAAATGTATGACAATGAATATTCCTTCGATACGTATTGATAAAATAATATTTCAAATGAAATAAATCCCACAAATAATTACAACGGGCAGACGCACATTTATTCGACCGAATATTTTCAGCGAGTGGTTTCAAGCTCGCTTCTCGGCCGTTTCAGAACGTGGCGTGCAAATAACGCGGACCGGTAAAAAAAGAGGGGGGGGGGCGGAGGACCCGAGGGGGAGCCGATCCGTGAAAAAAAATTCGAGTGCATCGGCAATTAGGGTCATCGAAGGGCAAATAGTGACGCGCGATCTAAAAGGCCGACGTAATGGAGAACCGGCCCGCTGAAAAAGGAGCAAAACCGGCGCGTACACGCCGATGAAGATCTAGGCTGTTCGCAGTACACCGGAGAAACCCGAAGGACGCTCCGGGCGCTTATCAAAAGCCCGCGGGACGATGCAACGGTGTGCAACGCCAGAGAAAGAGGAAGAGGATGACGAACGTGATAATCTAAATTAAAGAAGCTAGACATCGGATTAAGGGATCGAATCGGGGATGCCGCGATACCTCGGGCGGGCAACGATGAAGTTGTATCGTTGATTAAATTTCATTTGCATTTCAACAAAGTTGCCCGGCGATCTAGCTCGACTAGCTGGCTATGTAGACAACCGGGAGGGAGACCGAATAACATCGAAATTGCACGCAAACACGATCCACGGCGAAAAGTTCTTGCAAAATGTTCCGAACAATCGAACGGAGACGCTCGCCTCCTATCGTCATTTTTCATCGAACCATGACCCCGATTCCGAGGCTCTCGCGGAAACAATGCTACGGTTCAAGTCGCTGACAGGGTAGATAAATTACAGTGTTCTAATTGGTTTAAATGACCTATGTTTAACTTTGTAAAATATGATCTACCTAATCTTATACATTTGTCATGCAAGTCGACAAAAAGAAATATACCGGATACTGTCGATTCATTGTAATTGTTAAGACGAGTACATAATTTGTGAACGACGATGGCGATAGCTTCGAGTAAGCTGTGAATTTTCAATAAGTGTCAACTTTCATAAACTTTGTTACGGTAAAAACAGAGATATTAGGGTCTCTCACAATTTTCTGGACATGATGGATCTTTCATCCTTTTTATACAAAATATCATGAAACATTATTTCGAGAAATAAGATAGAAGACAAATGAAAATGTCTACACAGATCAAATACGTCGAAATTATATATATGCGTCAAAGACAATTGTCATTTCATCCCCATAGGTACTTCCTTTATCGCGGGGACGTCTTCCTTTCACAGAGAAGAAACAATGAAAATTTGAGCCGAGCCTCGATACGTGTCAGAGTGGCGGCCAGATAATTTCACAGGATAAAAATCGTGAAAAGGGACAGTTGGTGAATAACAATAATGATAATGATGATGGCGATGAAGATGATAAACGTGAATCAAATTGGCCGCGGGCCATCGGTAGGGGGATTGGAGCCAGTTGACACACAGCAGAGGGGTGACCTCGAGGGCTGGGCAAAGAGGATTGCAAGCTCAGGGCGCTTACCAAAACGCCGCGAGCTGTCAAACCGGGAAGGTGGCATTGTGGAGGGGAGAAGGACGACGCGACGTCGAGGCAGTTGGCAGCGGGGACGACGGCGGCGGTGGTGGTGGTGGTGGTAGAGCCGGCGGTGGTTGTGGTGTTCGGAGGCAGTAGTGGTGGTAGCAACCAGCGCGAACGCTCTGACACCGGAGAAGACACTTCAGTCCCATTAAGGCTGCGGTGGCGCGCGGCTCGCGCTCTTTCCACCTCTCGTAAGAAGACACATGAACGGTGACCACGTGGACACCTGTGCGCGACACACGCGAGAGAACTTTCCCGCGAACGCTCCGCGCTGGCTCGGACCGAGTTGTGTTCTGTTTCCCGGTGATCGCTCGGCGGATTCGAAATCGTCAACCGTGGACACCAAAACAACCGTCAACCTGGAGCCCGCGTGTCAGAAACGGTGAGTGCGAATTTCTTTTATATCTTGTTCACCTATGTCGAAAATTGTTCTGTCGAGAATTATTCTCCTGGCCGAACATAATCCAAAATAAACGCGCGCGCGTGTGTGTGCAAGTATATTTTGTATGAATGATGAGAAGTGTGCGTGCTTCGAATGTGTTTTGTTCGGTTGTCGTTAATATTTGTTCCGTGCCAAGACATCTGTTAACATTGTTTATAAAACTCTGCATTTATTGAACCTTACTACTACTCGCTGTTACGGGGGTTTTCGCGTTGAGTTTACGGAGCATTGAAAGCAGTTATGTTACTTCGTCTGGTGTTTTTGTTTTGCATATAGTTTGCTGTATATTATTAGCTCATAAAGTGCAACAACACTTAGATTATTCCTTTAAAGGATGTGATCTTTTGTATAATAGTGTCGCATATGGATTGTCTATAAAATAGACAATTGAAATGTGATGAGGTGTCAGACGTTAGAGTTACTGACAAGAGAGGTCCCACCGTAACTTAATCATTTCAGTGAAAACTTCAGAGTTAAAATGAATTGAACTGGAGAATATGAACGTTCGAGTTATAGAACAATTACTTCGATATCAACCTTAGATGAAATCCTTATTGAATGTTACAATAAATAGGATTACACATGGATTGTCTTAGATAAACCTGTTTAAATGTGAAACGCATTTGGATGATATCGAACTCGGATACCAGTGGTTCGGATAGTCGAGATACTGCTACAAATTCGATGAACTCGAACTGCAGGATAAAAGTTTATCATAATAATCTCTTTCTAAATTCTGTTCGCAGAACTATTTGAATCATATAACTGTGAGTCAGTGATGGTGATTTAGAACATGGTTGACAAATTCTGTGAAATTGTTGCGACATATTAAAGAATTTATCGAAATAGGTGCTAAATAAACGGTCGTGAAAAGAAAGTTCGCATTGTGCAACTTTGCTTAACAAAGTGAACAGAACGAATTGTCGTCAGAGAAGTTAGTTTTATCAACTACACTACACAAATATGAATTTTCACGATCGTATACTATTATTCCTGTCATTTAAAATAATATCGATTGGTAAACATAACCAATATAAAGAGAATATAAAAATACTACCATATCATTCTCAACTCTATAAAATTATTAACAAGCAAATCAAATTTCCGTCCAACTTCCGTTTCGTTGCGCACAGCGCGGCGAATTTTTATTTTGCATACAGATCCGCGAAATCGAATTACGATAACGAATCTATCGAATAAAGCGAGATGAGAATCAGGATCACGACACCTTTCACGATTCAAACACAGCAGAACCGAGACATCGTTACAACAACGACTCCACTTAAATGCCTCATTAAAAAATAAAAGTATATCCCGACTGATTTTATCGCATAATTGAAATCTGAAATTTCGTGCGTCTAGAAATGTAAATGGCGAGTAATTAAAACCGCGAAGAATTGGGTCAGACAAAACCGAACCGCCGGTTTGCGGTTTTATTCCGGTTCATTTAATCGCGAACATTAGCATAATTGTGAATATAGAAGAGCGGTAATTTTAAAAGAATTTTTACAAAAACTCTCACGTGGAACAGAGTTTTTGATCTCGTTCTTTTGCAGCGTGCGGTTATCATGGGGAAATGGTACAGTGAATTTTTTGTGGTCACAACCGGACGTTCGCCGTGAAGGCGCGGCACGACTTACGAATACCGCAAACAAACCGCGTAGGGATGCAATTAGAAGAGCCGCCAGAACGATCGTTTCCTCTATGATTTATCTAATCAGTCGTTTTACTTTCGCGCGATCGCACGGTAATTAACGGGCCGACGAACAATTTATCGCGGCTAGACGCGGCGAGCAAGATAACACGTGGTGCGTGCCACTCTCCTCGTCAGCCGCAGCAGCTTAATACCCGTTTAACCGGGATAAACCGCGTCTTTAGCGAAATTTTATGCAACGCCGCAGCTTTCACGGCTCGAAAATTCCTCGATTTTAATATAATCCACTGATTCCGCTTCGTGAAACTACTTCCGGTACCAGCAGAGATCGCTACATTAAACGAGCTATTCCAGTACACAGTATCCCGAGTTTCTTCCGCGGAATGGTGTCAGCATATTCAATGAGCAGAAACAAAAAAAAAGATTATGCAAATACCGTTCTATTAATAATTCATTACAGAACTTACAACAGATCCGTGGAACAACAACAAGCTTTTCCTTTTCGCGAGGTTTTACATCGATTTATTCCTTTTCGAAATGTTATCCTTTATTGCGAGATAGATGATTGTGTTAAATTCGATTGATTTTGTTATACGACCATGCAACGATTGTCATGGTACACAACCATGTAGCGGCACTTGTTGAGTCTGTAAGTACGAAGAGTCGTACACGTTGCTTTCGTTAAATTCGAGGCCTGAGTATCGCGTGAGAGATCTGCGGTGGCTTTATCGCTACCACGTTCCAGGAAATTCCGTCTGTCACTGTCATTATAGCCTTTTTAGAATTTTTACCTAGGTGCGAGCCTGATTACGATGTGTTCTTTGACACATTTTGCAAGCCAGACTCCACCGAGTCATTACCGTCTCGCTAGTGAGAGTCCTTGGTTCCTGGGTACCAGATAGCAAGCCTTACAGGTGTTATCTCTTTGCACTCGAAGCTATTTTAACTGTAAATCTAAAATCATTTTTCTGGCTTATAGTATTTACATTTTACGCGACAAACTGCATTTTATGCATATAAAATCGATTCTTGTGACTCACACCGATGGTTCCAATTTTAACAAATTTTTAAACTTACACTTTGTTGGCATAAAAATTATTTTAAAAGATGATAGAACAATTTGAATGGTGCCTCAGAGTCACCATTCGAGTCTATATTTTGTGAAAACCTCCACGTTCAGAGCACGGAACTTTCAATAGGGTTCAGATATACCTGCAAGTATGCTAGGCACAAAAATACGTACCGTCACCTATCTTACCAGTTCTTCTGTGCAGTCCGTGTTCTTCGTATCGTGCGCCTATCGGTATAATTATATTTCTTCCACCTTTTTTCTATCTTCCTCTAAATATTTAGAGTCACTCGACACAGGACCGCTAAGGGTTAACCTCTTAGGCACGGCTGGATTTCATAACTAAATTACCATTTTCCTTAATTTGTATATATTTTGGTGTAGCTATTATATATATAATATTAGCTATATATTCTTTTCTTAGTGTATTGTACTTATACACTTCCAGTTTAATCGGTTACTTTAATAACTCATAATACAATTGAGTAAAACATGAAATATTCTCGAAAGCCACTATAATGGTGCGTCGTGCCTAAGAGGTTAAACTCCCTGTAACTATACCACCTGAATTGATGACAACGACATGATTTGTCAGCGCGAAGCACAGTGTCATTTGCACAAGTGCATCGTAATGGGTTCTTCATAGGGCTTACAACGGAGGAGTTCAGCTCGCCACGCGACGGGCAAAGGTGTACGCCGTTGCCCGTGTGAATCTTTACGGGAAAAGCTACGGACAAGCGACTTGGCGGAGTGGAGCCATGTAGTTAGGGGCTGTGCCGATGCTCATTCTATTTCACTCAATCTCGACGTAACCCGAAGTCAATCCCTGTCACCGTCTTCAGCCAATAGCAGTAATCCATGCGACAAATACATGCAGCGTTGTCCGCAAGGACGTGGCTTACAGTCCGCTGTTCTGTTTATGCCCAGGGCAGCTGCTGAACAGCTCTGGACCACAGGGTGACTACGGTAAACATCCCCGAACGTATCGGAGTGGGCGCCCTGGAATACGACTCTCAAGATCCAGAACTGTGGCTCTGTAGATACGGAATATCGCCGCGTCGGGATAGCCTCTGAGGTGGATAGAGAGAATATATAATATACGCTTCTATCCCTCTCGATTTGTCAACACGGAGTTTTATTTATTATAACGAGTGGTACAGGCTATGAGAGTCCGCAGGATAAAGTACCGTGTATGCAGCAGAGCCGAGCAAGACTGAGAGTCAGACTACGATTAAAAACTAAATGAACTGCCTCCGACGCGTTCGGAGGCTATTTATTTCGGCCTTTTCGACGAGGACAGAATGTGTCCTGAGAAGGACACTAAATCCTTTGCGGAAAATTTTTGTTAAAATAATTTCGCAGCGAACCGTGTATTGTCGCTAGAGGCCTACCGTCAGGTATGTTCATTTACCTGGTGTAGCCAGGTTCTTCTCGCGTCCAGTATGTCCACTACAATGAAAGGTCCCGGCGCGGTCGAATCTGGTTTTCCAATTGTTAGCAGAAGAGCCCTATCATGTACGATCCGTGTCGAAACAAACTGTTTAAAAATTTTCCTATTGTCGGTATTCGCGAACAGGAACGGTCGCTACACCTTTAACACCGCGAAGGTCATTTACGTAAGACATGTTTCACACGAGGACTATTGTATCGAGATGCGCGTATGATGAATGCTCACCGCCTCTTCTTAGACGTGTTAAGTTTTCTATAGATCTTAGCAAAGACTGTGAAAATTTGAAATAAGTGAGAAAAAGAAGAGAATTAAGTAACAATATCTATAATCAGGTTCCAAATGGACCCTTGTCCCATCGTTTAAGTGTAGAGACGGTATACAGGGTATCCCAGAACTATGGCGCTTTCATGAAACAAGGGATTCCTGGGGACATACGAAGTAACTTTCTCTGATTGGCTCGACCGCCTAGCGCCAACTAAGTTCGCCTCTCATTGGTCACTGTATTCCGTGAATAACTCGCAAACAAAGCCGCGGATTGCATTTTCGCTAAGAAAGAAGTTTCTTCAAATGATTTCAGGAATCCCTTGTCTCCTGGAAGTACCATCACTTTGGGACACTCTATATATTACAGATCGGTGTCGGATCGGATTATAGCGGGAAAGGTAGCCAACGGCTGGCGAGCGTCAGAGGTAGCCGCCGCGGATGAATTACAACAGAATGGAAATGGAAACGGAATACTTTCTAATTAACTCGACAGTTATTCAGGATTTCAAATGTACCCGGTAATAACAGGCTAAATGGTAAATGCCGGTTGCAAAGAATCGGCCGTGTATTTAAATTAAGTGAACAACAAGACGTACGTACGTAATTACATTGGGACGTCACTATAATCGCGTGTACGATTGCCATTATTTGCTTGAGGACGACGGATCTTGCGTTTGCTGCAGACAAATGAAATTTGTATGTCACGGGTATTCGCTCGATAATCATGTGACTCTGAAAAATGCCTCGATGACTAAAGAAAAGAATGCGTAAAAAAAGATTCGGACCACTTCGGGGATACGAAACGAGTGTTTATTTAACTGACGAAAAGCACGATCTCGCTCTGGCGAAAAGAGCATGTTCGACGTACGTGTGTGTGTGTGTGTGTGTGTAATGTTTGTGGCCGCCCTCGGTGGCCTCGCATTCGCAGAATCTCGAAGACAATGATATTGCTCAATCCGTGGCTGCATTCCAACATCATCGAATAATGCTTATGATCAATTATGCATCTCCTGTTGCACGCGGTGACATATAATGCCGCGACACACGGAATCCGCTTTCGAGAATCAATGGGCTCTGACTAACACGAGGTGACATGCCTTATTTTAGGCATTGCCCGTTTATCACGCGACGTGACAATGGGAACGTTAACAGTACCAGAAGAATGTTTAACGGTAGATTTACCGATCTCTAAACGCGAGTAATGTACATTGCTATACAACTGCAAGATTGGATTTATACAAAACGAATGCACGTTGCTTTGCAACTACAAGATGGGATTTATATAACACTAGAAGTATAAATAAGATTTATTTAAACTTCGTACGATTTTTATTATAATGTACACTTGAATCGACAATCGTATCTGACAATTTCTAGTAGAAACCTTTTTAAAACATCAAGAATTATAAAATAAAGAATCAGAAAACAGTATTATTCACTAATTTGGTAGTTTTAATTTTAAGGCTTTTATTAGAGAATATTATAACGATGTTATTTATATGAGCATTCTAGTTATGTTTTGTTAATGTTTGTTAATATGTTCGTACACATTCCTTTTAGATCGACGTTTGTTAATTCGATCATTTTCACTGACCCAAAGCTCGTCATTTCAGTCTTGCATTGGAAAGTGGAACAGGTTACTGTGAAATTACCAATTACTGTGGCTTTGGTTTGTTTTCAGGAATAATTAACTTCATGCTTATCGAATAAAACGTATGAAATTTTGCTTCTCTTTTATGTCGTTTATTTTCTAATAAAAATATTTAATCGTCTCGCTCGATAAATACAAAGTTCACTGTGCCCGAAAACAAACCAAAAGCACAGCAACTGGTCACCCCACAGTAACCAGCTTCTCTAGCCGACTTATTTTTTGTTGTAAAAATAGCATATAAATATTAGCATTGAGCCGATTAAAAAGTTAAATAAAATTCTGTTTCATTATCGTTATTAAACTGCGAATTTTAATTATTTAGGACAAAATTGAGTAGATTCCGCTTGAAGTAGTGAACAGCAACATAGCTGTTCATTAACATAACGACGTAAGCAACAAAATCGCAATACATAAGTTTAATTATGCAGTATAATTTCTTTCGTTACCGACATCTCGTACTTTTTCCCTCAGACTTTGATGTTCCATTAAAAACATATAAAAAGTTTTAAAAATCAAACTTGTTACAGAAACAGGTTGTCCATACTACGAACCAGAATTTATGTAAAAGGAAGCAGCGCTAACATAAAAGAAACAGAACTAAATAGATCGAGCACTATAACTACGATGTTATAATGATTTGCAGAGGATTAAAATGATTCCAAGATTGAGGTCTTCATCAGCGGAGAATCATTATTGCACACCGTCAAATTGACAGTTCGTATTTACTCGCGCATGATTTCTCTACTCGACCGGTAATTCTTTTCCTGGGACAGACCACGGGCAGTAAATGTCATCGAAGAGTACCTCATAATTTTATTCCCCCACGTTTCTAGCAACGACGTCGTCTCCTCGCTTGACAAATATTGAATGCCAGTTTTCCAAGAACACGCCGGAGACATTGTAATTCTGAAATTATGGTGCGGCATTCTTCCCGACACGCAATTCTTGTCGTGCCCGGGTATGCCACGGATAAATCGTGTCCTCTCTCGTCCGGATTTCCTGCGATGTCCGTACATGCGACGCCACCATTACAAGCGATGATGGGAGGGTCAAACTGGCATTGTAAACTTCGAATTTCGCGACATTTTATCGCGGGATTTTATTTAAATCGAACTGTTACGGAAATTTTTAAAACGTCACGAAAATTACAAATGAATTTTCCAAATCAACTCCGACATTCTGCTATTCTTTTAAAATCACTGAATTTCCTTAATCAGTTTCGACATTCTTTTGAAGCTCGCCTTGAACAAATGAATTTCCTGAATAAATTGTATGCAAATTTCTCTGCTTTTCTATCGTATTTATAGAAACCCTATAGTTCTGTTCTATTTCTGATGCCAGTTCGTAAAAGATCTACATTGCCTTATGATAAGATCAAGCAAAAATCGAAATAAAATTATGTACAGAGCTATTTAAAAAAGCTCCGGAGCTTGTTAGCGAAACGAAGGACGACGACGTATAAAATATTTGCATCGTTCGCGGTGCTCGTCGACAATGTTTCGTGATCGTCGCGAGTTACTTACTTAACAGGATCAAGCCCCTTAAATTTTCTCGCGTGAGACCGTTGCCGGGAGTTACGAGGGGAACGATCGAAGCGTATCAAGACACCGGGTCGCGAGACGATCGACACGATCCACGCGATCGTTCCAGTTCGTTAAGACACGGCGCGCCTGATATAATTATTGGCCTGTCACCTCGGACACGGGCATCCGCGACAAACCGAGGTAACGGTCCGCCGATGGGAGCCCACGCGGTGGAAACGCGGTTCTTGATCCCTCCTCCCCTTGCGCAGAAAATGACGAAACGCGATTTATCTTCCGACGGAGGGGATCGACGCGAGGTTTCGACGCGATTTCCGCGTCGGACAACGGCGCGTCCCTTCGGCCATTAATTTCGTCCGCGACCAGGAAACGCGATTAAATTCAGGTTCTTTTTCCTGCGACGCCGACGTTCCGACCGATTAATTTCCTGTTGGAACCAACGGGAGGATCATTTCCATTGGAGAAAATCCGGTTTTGTTTGTGGCGACACGGTGTGTCCGAGTTTACGGACTGGTTTTACAAAGTAATTGTAGGCTTGTTCGAACGTTATTAGCTCCGCGGACCGAGGACGTGTAAACTTCGGCTAGAGTGTACTAAACGCTAATTCTAATCTCGCGATTATCGCCGGTGTCTTCGATGATCCGGGCGATAACGTTGAAGAAGGCGGCTTGAAAACCACACCGGTTGTACAACGTTACAAATAAGGGACCGCTAATTGTTGTTTATTCCCTCGGGACGGCACTAAAGCACAATTTAGAGGCCATTAGTGATATTCATTCGCAAGCTAAGTTTCGACAAGTACGCGTGTATGCGTGGCAGTTCTGGATACCAATATTTTACAGAAAGCGAATATCGTTTCTTATAAATAGACGGCAGATCTTTATGCAACGATTAGCTGGAGCTATAAACCAGCTAGTGCAAAGATATTACTTTATTTGAATTGTAGAATGTAGCATTCGCGTATTCACTGGAAAAATTCAAGAAAATTCATGGATAAGTTCAAGAAAGTGGAACGAGATATAAGCAATAATATCTCGAAACATTCGCTATTTAACTTTGCGACTAAATAAATAAACATGGCTTTGCAAATATATCAACGTTGTCGAATCCTCTATATTCCTCCACTACTTCATTATAATTTAGATAAATGATGGCAACTCTTTCTCGTGTTCCTCGTTAACCATATGCTATCGCCGACACTTCATCTTTGAACCGTTTTCATATCAATGAAATAAACTTCCTCCTTCTTTGTATTTCTAACGAGTCACAAAGTGACTGCTACTTTTGCAAAATAAGGCGAATAAAGGACACGTTAACGGTAACGTTGGCGGCAGCAGCAGGCCCCAGTCTCATTTTTCTCATCGACGCGTTCGATCCTGCGTCATCCTGTCAGAATGGCAGCGAAACATCTGCCGGATGATCGTCGCGACAGGATCCCGATCTCTAATTAGCAGCCGGCGATGGGAAATGACGCGACTTCCGTTCGCAACGATTCCAGCGTTCGCGGCACAAAGCCTAGGTTCCCCTCGATTCCGCCTTTCACTTCTTACCGAGCGTCCTGGCGGCCCGTACGGATTCAGGATCGATGATCCGTTGATCCTAACCCGCTCGCCATCGCCATTGTCCGCGAGCATACGGGACCAGACAAATACAAGGTATCTGGCGAGTCCCTATCGCATTATGCTGCCTCCCCCCGTTCTCGGGTTACCATTTACTCCGATAGTCGCAACATTTCCAAATCGATACAACATTTTACGATAATGGTGGACTTTCAACTCTCTGATAATTATAATATATTTATATACTTTTTATAATTAAAACTGTGCGCCCGTGACGTTTCTATTATTTATAGTAACGTGAATGCATTATATTATGAAGCGGTGATATTTGTATCATTTGTAATATGAATATAATACAGAGCCATGATGTGATCTTTATATCATGTGTAACATGAATAACAGATAAATAATAATTCACAAAATACGAGTATGATACGAAGTCATGACAGTAATTAAAGAAACGTTATTCCTTCTATTATATTTTCTAATATTAAAATTGGAACGACTCCGTGAGGCTGCTAGCGATTTCACATTTTTAAATTCTCTGCAAACTTGATAAGTTCATAATACTAAATTAATACTAAATAAATAAAAACTAAAATAAATACTAAATAAATACCAAAACATTGAGGTTATCATTCGAAACTCCCGCTGTACTTCATATTTTCTATTTTAAAGATAATAAATAATATCTTGATTATCAAGATATAGAAAAATGGAAGGTTGTCGTTCCAGGGTTGAAAGGATTAAACAAGGAAATGTACTAGAAATATAATACCGACGGAGAGTTAATTTCAATTGAAATTGATGAATGCGAAACGTCGAATAACTCGTAGAGCTCCGCGGTTCAGAGGCACCGTGAAACGGACACGCACGCAGCACTTGGGCGCCAAGCGGTCCCTTTAATCCGACGCGCTGGGGTGGCGGCCGATCTGTTAAGGGATGATTTCAAAGAGATCCGACCGTGTCCCGATAGATCGCGAGCGTCTATCCATACATGGTCTTCTACCGTGGTCCCGATATCTCGGACAAGGCAAAATATTTACGGGAAAATTTCGCCGTGGGTGGCGCGGCTTCATGAATAATTTCGGTCCGCAGGAGACTCGTCAGCCGTCGGCTAGCCGCCCGAGGCGCTCGGTTCTAATTACGGCAACTGCAGAGCTCGTCTGCGCCGCCGGCGATCCCTCGGGTCAGTTTCCAACCCCCCGTTTTCCTACCCCAGCACAATTTCCACAGAGTCCACATCCCTTCCACATCCGTTCTGAAATGCTAGCAGCGCTGCTGCGCGCCTCCCCTGCCTTCGCCTCTCCTCTCCTCTGTCCTCTTCTCTCCTCCTTTCCACCCTGTCCTCCTTCTTCTGCTATCAGTGGTGTACGTCGACCAGCGCAGGCACACCGGTACCGCCGCCGCACACCGGTAACCGGTTTCAAAAGTTTTCCATCATCTCCGGTGTTTTCCGATTTTCGGCCGGCCGCTATCGCGAATTTCCAGATGTTATTACAAATGAAATGGATCTCCCATTGAAAAATTTATACTCGTGTTCGTTAGCCGCGTTCCGCGCCCTCTCTCTCTCTCTCTCTCTCTCTCTCTCTCTCTCTCTCTCTCTCTCTCTGCGCTCTCGCCGTTTTTCCAAAAGCTGGAAATCAGGTCGAATTTTTATGGGATCTGGTTGATAACGCTTCCCGATTCAGGAATTCGAAGCGTTTAATTAGATCGATTTATAAAAACTGTGATTCTTAACGCTCGTATGGCGGATTTGTTTCACGAAAATATAATTGAATACACTTAGGATCATTTGAACCGTTTATTTTGAAAGTGGTGTAAGTCCATTCTTTAAAAGAATAAGATATCACGTGAAATTCATGCTTAATTTAATGTAAATCTTTTTTTTGTATAACTAGTCCGTGTTTAATTTCTTAAAAAATTCCCATGTTTTGTACAATTTAAAATTGGTCGGCAAATGAAATTGCATAATCATCGATTATGAAAGTGATGTAAGTCCAATTGACAGAGGTAGGTGGCTTAGCAGATGGTTGCCGATCAGTAGATTGTTATTTTAAAATATAACATGATAAATTCATGTTACATGAAATGAAACAAGAGAATTTCGTTTCAATAAAAATTCTTCAAAATGCGATTAAAAAACATATAACAAAAACTTTTCTTATTTACAACGTGTCTTTTTTTGTTTTTGTATTTTCTAAGACACGTTGATGGTTTTATTGACCTTAATGAAATATAATATGAAAATTGAAATTAATTATACGAAACTAGGTAGTCAAATAACAATGTTTATTCTTGAAGTTAAGATGGACCCGAGCTTCGCCGATCCAGTGTGTTAATACTTCACTTGCTACAAGTATATGCAAATACGAAATAGTAGGTACTTGTCGATTGGTTTGTTGGTTTCAAGTTTGTTGGTCGGTCCAAATTTGTATCGTTTGAGTTGATTGCGTTTTTCAGACCTAGTAGAATT
>NC_135778.1:13205756-13274034 GCF_028453695.1 Augochlora pura
GTCGCCTTGCACGTCAGCCCGGACTTAGGCGAGCGGGTGATGCTGTCGGGCGGCAGCGCGCTTTTGGACGAAGTGTTCCCGGAGACGACGCAAGCGGTGATCGACGCCCGTTCAGGCGTCGCCTGGCACCAGCAGGACGCCCGCTACGTGATCAGGTTCCCGTTGAACGGTTTCTGCAAGCTGAACTCCGTGCAGGCGATCACCAGGCTGCTGAACGCAGGGTTCCGCGTGGTCGCGAGCAACGGCGGCGGCGTCGAGGAGCAACAGTTCTCGGAGTACCTGTTCGTGCGACAGACCGTCAACACCTGACGGAGCACCGCGCATCAGCGCAAAACGAGCTCGAGGACGGTCCGCTGCCTGCAGCAGGACCCGGACCCCGAGTGAGTTGTCCAGGAGAAGAATATCGAAGACTGTGTCACGGATGATCGTCTGATCCCCAGCGAAGCATCGCGATGCTTGAGCCTACGAGGATCGTTCGGGAGATTTTCGTACGTCGACCGCGAGTTTCGAGTCTCTAACTTCGAATCCCCCCCTCTCTCTGCAAGCGTAGGATTCTGAAAATTTTCATAGCCGCGCCTCGTCGACTTCTCGGTGCACGTCGATACAGGTTTCGCATTAAAAATTAATTCTTCGGTGGACGAAACTCCGATTAAATTAAAAAGAAAAATGTATGATCTTTTGTAAATAATTATTGAACGATGATGAATCACTTGTAATGAAATGAATACGTATAATAAGTTTGTGTTATATTTAAAAATTAAATAAAAGACGATCCGTGAACGGGTCGATTTCTTTTGCGAAAAGTTGAATTCGATTTGCAAAAATATGAATGATAACTGCGCAAGTGTTAATGTGATTTACCTAAACATGGGTATGTTGTACAAAAGAATTAATTTGGATTGCAAGAAGGTGATTTGATCCGTAAAATTGTTGAATACGAATAGGTGAATATACTAAAGGATCGATTCGGACTGCGAAAGGGTGAGTCGATTCACAAAAGAATTAATGTGGAATGCAAAAGGAGTTTATTTGAAGTAATATGAAAGGTGAACATGATTCGCGAAGAGACTAATTTTGAATACAAAACCTGCAATCGTCGTAGCCGCGCGCTCAAGTATCAAGAGATTCGAGATACTTGAACATTAGTTTCGAGAAGTTAGCTGTATAGTTCCTGGATGTAGGGAAGTTACAAAGATTTTTTCAACGGCTGTACAAATTTTCAGAGGCTATGAGTTATATTTGGGACTCGGGTGCTCGCCCAGGGTCGTAAGGAATGCGTAAACCTAAATTTGACTTTTAACGTTTTTACGAAAAGAAATTAATTAATTTAATCATCGAGAGTTCGTATGCAGCGCGAAGTTCTAAATAATCAGTATCGATCTCGAGGAACTGTGAAAAATTTGTAAAAACTACGGAAAGATTTAAGAAGAAAGTGACGTAGACTACTGCGATATTATTAATGAAGAATTTAGTTACTCGTGGCGACAGCTCGTTGCACTATAAAGTATGACGTTATCGAGACACGAACTCGCATGCACTCGCGTCGCGGAGATAATGAATCACTTCGTTCCAGCATTCATTACGACCAGGGTGGAGATAACTAATGGTACGGAGGAGCATCAGCGCAACGTGTCAACTCCCGAACATTTCTTGCGCCATTAGCTTCGTATAATTTTTTTTTACAACGCCGTGATCCTGATCGTAGAACGGAACGAAACGAATTGTTACGTTATATTTCTTGTTTTTTGTTCTACCATACCGTCTCGTGATATTTGTGAGGTTCGTAGCCGTTTCTTGTTAGCCCCGTTAGCTATAAAATTATTTTTTTATATTACCCGTAACGTTTAACTATCCGGTGACAGAGTAAAAGAGATGATAATGTAATCAGAGTATGCCGGGTGAACCGCGTAACTCGATCCAACTTGGTCGCCTCTTTTAATTGGATCTTCTCATTTCGTTTCGTGAAATCACTTTAGCCCGCAGCTGCGGAGCATTCTTGGAACAGTGGAGGGATCAATTAATAATTTATTTCATTATTTTTCGGTAGACGCGGAAAACAATTTTCACGAAATTGCAACGGAGAGAGAAACGAAGTGGCTCTTGCTACACGGTTCACGCCACAATTTGGAAGCTTGATTTTCAGATTGAACCGCTGCGTTTATTTTCGACTAGGTTCTTAAGTATCGTTGTACGCGAAAATGTTTGTCCGAGTGATGATATGCTGGGTTGTAACGAACTGTACAAAGACGAGGCACGAAAACGACGAGAAAACATCTTATCGTTCCGAACTCGAAAAATTCTTTACCGTTCTAATTATATTACAATTCTTGCAGACCCAAAAATGTTCTGCCAACCAACATCCTAAATAGTTCAAAACTGTAAACTGGCATGGAAGAAAGATTCTCTAAATCGTCTTTTAAAAATAAAATCTCTCGAGAAAAAAACGTTAAGTAGATTGCCAAGCAAAAGATTTAAGGAGTCAAATTACGTCCGCAGAAACGAACAGAAACAGAGCTCTGCATCGACTACAGAACATTGTCGCGTGATTCGCAAATAGTCCCCGAAGCGCCGTAATTTGCAAGGTCTGCGATTGGTAATTACAGAATCACCGTTAAAATTGTTTCAATATCTCGGCGAACATTGGATCCCGGAACATAATCGTCGCGGTTACGTGGTACGTGTCGTCGAACGGTATCATTACGCACACTCGTGACCCACATTTGCTTAAGAGCCGCACGGGTGCGCCGGTCTTCACTTTGCTTTTATTTAATAAGATGTACCTATATGTATTTAAATGCCATACTAATTACTGTAAATACCGCGAACAAATGTGTATCTATATCTATATATATTATATATATATAAATATAAATATTCTATGTACTTAAAATTCGCCGACATCCGAATACGGAGCAATCGTCAACGAAAACCATTCGCGTTGATCTCATCTGCAACAACAACAACAACAACAACAGAAAATAGAAGGAGGAAGCGTGGGAGTCGTATCTCCGACTAATCGCGAATCAGACCGATCGAGCGTGGAAAAATCATTCGAATAAGAAACGTCCTTCGAAGGATTCTTCCGATTCGAAGCACGGCTGAAGTCTCGCGCCGCTTCCGTCGCTCATTGCCAGTGACCATGACTGTTCCGATTGCGGTACGAGTTTGACGATGAAGGATAGTTTCTAATCACACAAGCCACTTGCTACAATAAGTACCGTTTCGATTGATCTAATAAAATGTTTATTACTTGAAAGTGAAATGGGGAACATTATTTCTGTTTGCATGATGGTCGAAACCTCCTTCCACCAGACAATTCACAAGCAAGCGATTATTCTATCCAAACGCTGATAATACGAGGTATAAAATACGGAAAGAATTGTTTGTTAGCAATAATTGGTTATGATGGGAGTAAGGTCTAGCATCTTTCTATTTTATGTGGAAAGATTCAAATTACTTTTGTGTTATTTCTTTTCGTAATGATTTTAATAAACTGGCAGTAGTACAATACCATTTATAATTGTTTAAATGTATATTGTAATTTAATTATTTCGCACGGATCAATTGTACGAACTTGTCGAGCATTCTTAAATGTAGAAAACCATGCAGACTGTCGTCGAAGCGAACGCTGGTAGCGAACGTGTTAATTTTCGTGTTTTTAGGACAAAGGTTCAGAGCAAAGACCGCGGTTAAATATTGTCCCGGAAACGCATCAGTTTGTGAAAAAAACGCGAAAGAGAACAATGCAATCGCCGTGGGGCGGCAACGGTTCGGCTAGGACTCCGGAACGCGAAATAATAAAATTTGCCGCGCAACGGCCGGAATGAAATCATTAGCCGGACAATGCAGTTTCCGCGGGTTTTTTTTCCGGCAGAAAAATTTGATAGGCCTGAAACGAGTTACGCAACGGCTGCTTTCGACTTTTCTCGACAGCCGCGCGTGCAAGCCGTGCATCCCGTCCGACAACCTTTCCCTCCGATGACTTTCGCAATCACATATCTGAGCCGTATAATTGCTGGCAGTTCGTTATCTCCTCCTAGACACGAAAGGTACGGTGAAAACAAAAATTGCCGCGGTCTCGCGAAAACACGACCGTAACGTTCGCGGAATTCGTTCGGTTATTTCACCGTTCGATGTCCAACCGTATCTAATTCGCAAAATATTATCAAACTGATTTCGTGTTTCGTAAGAAAATTGTAATCTTTTATCTTGTGGTTGATCAAAGTGCTATCTTCGTTAGTATTCATTTTGTACATTGATCTCGTACTTTAAAAAGAATGCCGAATTCTAGCGTTTGCAATAAAATGTAGATTTTGCGTTTCTGGAATTTCCAAAGAATTTAATAGTTATTGAATAGTTCATGGAAAACTAGAATTTGCGTAAAAGTTCACGATACAATAATAATTATTAGACTGCCGATTTCAATGCAAAATTAAAAATTGTATTGTTGGATATAAGAGCTGCGTACACTTTCCGTTCTCTTCTTAATAATTTTAATGAGTTCAAGGGAATATAACAATGCCTATAAAGGCATTTAAATAGATTTACTGTTTTGCATTTACATATTTTTGTCATAAATATATGAAAAATGCACTTTAATAATTGTATACTATTTATAGTTTAATTTATTTCTTTTCTATAGAATTCTGTTCGAATGTGTTAAATGTTTATGATATTGATTTCAAAGGTTCAAGCTTGAATAAAAGCACTTCATCCCTTAAATCAGTCAACCAGTTGTACATTAGAATAGAACCTTGGACAGATTGATTAAATTAACCTTAACTCTCCCTTTAACTCTCAACAATCTGATGTCGAGCCAGACTCGACATTAACTTTAGCACCAACAGTTACGTATTCCGCGAATTTACAAGATATTTGTGAACAATCTCGCAATTACATGGTACGCGAAAATAATTCTAATAATTCTTAGCTATTTCAAGTAGATTTTAAAGTGACAAATATTAACATAATCAAATACCACAGTATTACAACAAATCCCAAAATGAAAGTGAAGAAACGCTAAGGGCCAAGGGTTGGCTCGAACGATTGAACTCGTTATTCATTTTAACCCAAAATTACAAACGTCGCCACCAAATCCGACCTTTTTATCACCTACAACAAACCATTTCCTATTTTTATTAAATAAAAAAGTCATTGTTACTATCACAGGAGAACTTGCAAAAGTATAGCACAAATAAATTGCTGCCTCTAAAAATTTGAATATAACTGTCTATAAAATCGTGAAAAGCTTTGCGACGGTTAATGAGCGGATAGGAGCCAATGGTCGATTGGTTGGCGGATTAATTAATAATAAATCTTTGCAGGTTGGATGAAAAAGTGGAATAAAGTAGCGTGCAGCGTAGATACACGAAGGACAAGAGAAGGAAAGGTGGGAGGAGCTGGAGGGTTGGTTGAAGGAGCACGAGAGGGAGAGAGAGAGAGAGAAAGAGCAAAAGAGCTCGGAACCGCGTTGATCACGTAACCGCGGGAATAAGGGATAAAGCGCACAAACGTCATTGCCTCAGGCCCCGTTTCCATGGTTACCGTGAACTCAATATCCGCGAAGCCCGGGGCTAGCATAGGCCGCAGGCTGTCATCCCTCGAACCTGCCGAGCGAATCGTCGGCCGCTCCGATTCCATCCTCCTCTCTCTCTCTTCTCTGCCTCTCCTTTGTCTCTCTCTCCCTCTCTCTTTCTCTCTTGCACTCCCCCTCTTTTCTCTCCTCGCTCCCGTACTCTTTCTCTCTTTATCTTTTCTACTTTTCTACCTTATTGTTTCCGTCATATTCTTTATGACCGCCTCTTTCCACCAGCAACCCTCCGCTTCTTTCTCAGGATCATTCTATCTCGTCGTTTCCTACTTCTCTTCTATTGCGTCGCTGTGTACGCTGGTGTGATTTTCCACGATTTATTAACGTGTTGATTGTTACTCTGCTATAGTCAACCCTCTTGTAACACGTCGCGACAATCTTCCTTTTTAACACTTTATCCGTGGCAGGTTTTCAAGAGTTCTTTCAAAATCGAAGACCAAATTAGGAATTCATTATAAAAATTGTTCACAAAATATATCTCATCCATAGTTCATGAAATTATTTAGTCCACTGTAGAGTAACAAATTTGTTTGAAACTATTATTTAAAAGAAAATTATTGTGCTTATATTAGACACAGTTCAGTCATTGAAAAGACTATTAATAAGGTTCTGGTAAACAAAGTGTTAACACTTTCTGGTCGAGGATTTTTTAACACTAAATCGACCGAGTGTTAAGAGTAATTAATGTGACTCGATTTTTAACAATACCAAAACTGCATTTCATTAAACTTTTCATACTTTCCATTATAATTATAATTCGACTGATCTCTAATTTTTTCTTTCATGTGATATTATATTATAACAGATTATACATAATTATGATATTATAACAGAAATCGGCTGTAGATTAGATATATCCATTTGTTGTCATTACTATAAAACAGTAGGTATAGATTGCGTTTACGATTCAGTAATTCCAGTGTTAAGAGGTTCCTTCAATCATTTTCAATGAAAGAGTCTTCACAATTTCAACTTTTAAATAAAATATATCAGATCGGTTTACGATTAATTTAGTGCTAAAGGAGGTTTCATAAACTAAGGTAACTCTCACATACCATAAATGTTTCAAGTATGCAATCTAATACTGAAAAACATAAATAGCAGTTACATAACAATTATAAACCATGATAGCTAATAAAATGATACCTTCCGCCTAGCTGAAGGTTGACGCGAGAATAGTTTTGACTATAAAATAGGAACAGTCTGCTTAATACAACATCAATTGAAAGGTCAAGATTTATCATTTCAATCATTCTTTCAAGCCTGTTATTTCTTAAATAATAATCATTTCAGTGTCTCCATAAATCCTATGACTCCTATCTTTTGTGCCCGCAAAAACTAGGTTTAAAATTTAACATAAACTTCAGGTGCATGGCATTGACAAAAATTTTCAAGCCAATATATTGATAGAAATTGATAATTCAGTAATATAATCTTCATTTCGGTAATATAAAAAATAATACTGTATTTTCGTATAAATCGTAAGAACTTCTCTGTTACCTTTTCATGGCACTAGACGACCATCCCTTCGCCTGTTCTAGGTTGCCATTTTCCTTCTTCCATCCTTTCTCTCGTCCATTCCTCTCTGGAACCTCCCTCTCTGCACTCTTGCTCCTTCTTCCTCCCTATTGCACATTTTACCACCCGGCTCTCGACGCATTCGCCGTCTCCGTCGAGCACTGGCTTGATTATATTCCATTTCTGTATCACCCCGGGGCCACCTCGGTCCCAGGTCCTTCAATACACGACACGAGACGAAGTAGCCTTTGGCGTCAACAACGAAGACGGGCTTGAAATTCGAGGATATCCACCGTCACGCTACTATTGTTTACGGGGAACACTCGACCGACGAAATTTCTTTGACACACCGGCCACCTTTGTGTCCACGCTGCACAAAGGTTATTAAAATCGGAACGCGTGAGATGATTGTGAAGTCTCCGAAGTGATCCGCGAAATCCGATTTATCTTCTTTAGACTCTTTCTTCGCCAAATTCGTGTGTCCCTTTTTATCTTTTTATCCCATCTTTTACGATTAATCTATGTGTTCCCGCGTTTGTTTTTCAAGACTATTTCACATGATATCTTTTTAAAACACCTTTAGACCACGGTTACGTTTGAACCCGCGAAGTTCTGACCGAAGTTCTACGTTTTTAATAGTAAATAAGTAAAATATTTTCTCATTAAAGAAATTATAAAACTTGCGAAAGAAGACAATATTTACATTGAGTTCGAGCATGTCTAAATAAACTGGAGTTCTTGGTAAATATCTGGTTCTAAATATTAAACTAATGCTAATAATAATAATAGTTATAAACTAATAGTAATAACTATTAAATATTCAACTAATTAAAAATTAGTAAGTTTACTTGTAAGATTTGTTAACGAAAATGAGATCCAAGTAACGATAAATATTATCGCATGTTTTTGTAACTTCTTTCTCAGTTGATCATTTAAATGATCATTCGAAAAACATAATTCATAGTTAATTATTGAGGGAGGATATAACCCCTGCGCTCGATTGCATCATAAATTATTATTATTTCATTGGTCTTCGGGCGTGCTTCGAGTGTTCGTAATCGAAAAGTCACCTAATGACTAACGGATTCAATTGGGTCTTACAATTATCGTTTGGAGCAGCAGCTCAGACAATATGCAATTGCAGCGTGATAGCGCTAAAACTACTTCCATTGCGTAATCCATTCTATAAATAATTTCCGCCTGCATATGTTATCTTGGTCTTTACTATTTTCAAAATAAAACAATATATTGATCCGTTAAATAAAAGTAAACCAGTTATTGCTTCTTCGTTAACGTAGATATTATCAAGAGATAGTTTCAAACGACAAAATTACTTTCATAGATTCTTATACCACTATGTAGAATACGTTAGAGAAAGGCTCTTCATTTGAAATATCAAAGGGCATAACCGATTAAGATGGTCAAAACTGCCCTTAGAGGTTTTTCAATGAGTCATGCACCGTTCGATAGCTGACCAATAAAAACTCATCTGTGCAAAATTTTAACCCTGTAACTTGTCCGTGAGGGTAGTTACAGGGTAAATTAGATTTCGCGGTTTTCCGGCATTTTTCCACCTTTAGCGGCTTTCTAAAATTTTGAAAACAATATAGCTTATTTTGGACATCAAGCCGGATGTTATAGAATTTTTTCAGATTTTTCTGTTGCAAGCTGTGACTATCAAAAAAGGGAATTTGGGAATGTACATTCCACAGGTTGTATGGATGTCCATGGATGTAGAGCCTGAAGGTGCCTGAACCATATAGGTTTGAAATGAATCTGTCTGGTCCATGCACGTAGAGCCTGAAGGTGCCTGAACCAAAGAAGTTTGTCTTGAATCGGACTGGTCCATGGATGCAGAAGTTAAATGCGTTTCTGTTACCTGTCACTGGGAAAATTTCTTACGCACACTTTCTTTGCGGAAATATGACGAAATACTGTTCGAAGTGCCCGATTACGCCCTATATACCTTGTAACGAGACTTTTAGACATTTTGCAAATATTTGAAATGCGCGCGATTGAAATGTTACTTCTTTGGAGTATATACTCCAAAGTATATACCAGGAGTATATACAAAATCGTGTGAAAATATACAAAAGAGTGAACGTTCGCGACGTGTACCGTTGGACGAGTCGCAACCAAGTAAAGTTTCCTTAAATATAAAATGTGTTTTACGAAAAAAAAACTTAGCCTCCAACGGGATGTGAACTCGAGCCCAGCAGCATCGAATTCGCACGCTCTAACCATTGCGCTAACCGATTAAGTTGTAATGAGCAGAAACATTTCGGCATATATTACGCTGGTTACAATCTTTTTGCTCGCTTAATTCGCATTTTCAGGGTTAAAAAATTGTTTGTTTCGATGCCATAACGTTTGAAATTACTTAATCCACACTCGCAGTAAACTAAAAAAGTAGTAGCTTCATTCTGACAGCAAAAAACATCGAAGCAAACATTGGGTTTTCATTTTTTTTTGACAATGTTGCAGGCGAGCAAAAAATCTGAGAAAAATTAAGTACACGAGCCGTGATAGTATCTTGTCAGGGAATTAATGAAATAGTTTTACAGATATTAATTTTTGAAGAAATCTTCAACTTTCCGATTTTTTTGGGGTTTTTCATTTTTGATAGTCACAGCTTGCAACTGAAAAATCTGAAAAAATTCTATAACATCCGGCTTGATGTCCAAAATAAGCCATATTTTTTTCAAAATTTTAGAAAGCCGCTAAAGGTGGAAAAATGCCGGAAAACCGCGAAATCTAATTTATCCTGTAACTATCCTCACGGACAAGTTACAGGGTTAAAATTTTGCACAGCTGAGTTTTTATTGGTCAGCTATCGAACGGTGTATGACTCATTGAAAAACCTCTAAGGGCAGTTTTGACCATCTTAATCGGCTATGCCCTTTGATTTTCCAAGTTTGATCTATATTATCTGTATACTATATGTATAAGTATATCTATATGCTTAATTTTCTTCATGAAAATTCGAGTATCGTCAGTAACGGATCACCGCATAAAAGAAAACGACAGGAAATAATGTTCACTGAGACATCGTTTACTTTCATCACTTTTATCGTTTAATTTTGTTGATACACTACCTTCCCGACACTTTGTGGGCTCGATAGTATCGTGACGATGGTTTACGCCTAACGTAGAACTAGATAGGAATAGAACGAATAAAAAAGACGTAGTCGCTACCAATAAACTTAAACGAATGCAAGTTGTCGCACGTCTCGAGCGAAATAAAGAACACAAACAGAAAGCCTAAGAATTAATTTAAGTTTAAAAAAAAAATACAGATTCGAGCTATTCTTTGGTGTATCTTATTCTTCTGTTTTATTATCTTTCGGTTACGGCTTATCCGATTACAATTTGTAAAAATATCATACTGTACCAAAACTGCTATGTACCATTAGTTTTTTCTTGTTGATTTTCTTTTCCATTTCTTTACACATTCCTCTATTTTATATTTATATTAATAATCCCACCTAGTGGCAGTAAGGAGAACGTTATAAATCCTAACTCGCGTTTCGATTTGCTTTCTTTCGGCGAGTTCTTGTAGAAAAAAAAACCGATGACGTTGATCGTCGTTATTCGTCGTCGTCCTTGTCATCATCATCATCGTCATCATCATCATCATCACTATCATCATCATTATCATCATCATTATCATCATTATCATAACTACCATCATAACCATCATCATCATTATCATTATCATTATCATCGCGAAGAGGAACACGCAGCTAAGTAAAAATTTTTCGTTTCGTACATGTGAAGTGCGCGGCAATGAGTATGGTACAAGTAATGGTATGTGCGCCTTTCGGACGATGAAATTATACACGGCTACTAAAGAAAAAAAGTGAATGATATTTACACTTTACTCCGATAATTTTGCTTCAACGATCCGCGGCTTACAATATTTTTATCCTTTTTCTCTCTATCGTTCTCTCTTTCTCGCTCTCTCACTGTCTTTTTTCTCTCAGGCTCATTTGACTAATTTCAAGGAAAAGAAAGGGTCTTATCGTATCAATCGCATTTATATAAAAAGGCAATCGCTTCTCGGTGCACGCTATAACAAATAGAATCCTAGCTGAGATCAATATTGCAATTATACCCTCGCACCTATTAAATAATTCCCACATCGTTTTTTACCGCCCTCGTTTCGCAATTAATCGACACTACGCATATTCAATGATAATAAGTTCAGTACAACTTAATAGTTTTTTGTTTCTTCTTTTTACATATTCATCAGTCTTGTGCGCGTATTTATAACTCTTCCCTTCTATTTTTCTTTTTCTTTGAATTAAATATTGAACCGTTGAAGCACTTATGTCTCACCGTGATATGTAACTGAAACGTTACATAGACTCGCTCTCTCTCTCTCTCTCGTTCTCTTTACTCTTTCTTTCTTCCTCTCTCTCTCTCTCTCTCTCTCGCACGCACTTTTAATATATATTTACATCAGAAGACTCACAGGTGTACGTGCTCTGTGCAATAAGTAATCGCGAACGCCGGTCAGGAAATTCGTTAGATCGTGCTCTCCAGCGAACGATGGAAGCACGAATGAAAAATTCGATCGGTGAACAGATGGTTAATCCAGATTACCAAGAAGACACGCGTCTCTCTATACTCTAGGAAAACTTATTTACCGTTACTCTTTTGTCTATCTTTACAATTGGTTAATCTGAAGTAACCCTTTACTTTCCAACTGTCTGTCGAGCGAAAATAAATGGCCGTAACTCGTTCTCAAATCGCTTCTGGAACTTCGATCGAACCACAGCGGTGGTGTTTTTTTTCAATAGAAAAAGATTTTTTTTCCGTTTTCTTTTTTGCATTGTCTCTCGAGACTTATTATAATACAGACTATAAAAACGGTCGGTGGGGGGGATTGTGACTTCTCCCGTTGTCGAATTATTCTCGAGTCGAATGATGTTCGTTATGGAAAAATCGTGGAAAATAAACACACGAGCCATTTCCTAGATAAGAAACAGAAGCTGTTACAATGAAAATCATCTGAACTGTTCTAACGTTGCACTAAAAGAACTGAAACTCTAAACGCAATAAATGATACATTTATGCATACTCGGCTACTTTTGATATCCCTATAAATCGGTATGTACACGGTCAGTGGTATGTGATCTCGTTTCTTTTTTGCAACGAAAAAAATCTCTGTTGGGCACGTGTTACGTAGAGATACTCATGTAATGAGCAGATTAGGAAAGATCATTATCTTCTTTTTCATTTCGATTATTACTCTGTACGATAATAGGCACCCACGTACATCTGCAGCAAATTCTTTTACACTTATAAATCAGGTACACGCTTTGAATTCTCATCATTTTTCCCCTTCCTTCTTCGTCTATCAATCGGATTATTTATATATATATACATGTATCTAGGTGTATATATATAAATAATTTGTATATATATATTTATATATGCGAAGCACACTTTCTTTTCTTTTGTTTTCTTTGAATAAACATACAGCAAAGAACTGCACCAAATTTCGATAAGGAAATATAAATAATTAAATTAACATCGATCGAAAAAATATCCGTAATTCTGTACTTTTGTAAATATTTCTTTAATAAAAAACGTAACAGCTAATTCTTTTATAAACACTGAAAATGTAGATTACAACATAATATACTGATAACAATTCCATCATATGGTGGAGAGTAGCTATATTTTGTTGTACCAACATTGAAATTATCACTATTTAGTAGTATTTTTTTTCTTTAATGTGTAAGGTATTGTACAAATTATTCCATACTTTTTGGACAGTGTGCTCTCACAGTATATTAATTACAATACAATTTGCAAAAATACGATTTACTATGATAACAAAACCTGCACTCCTTTACACTAGCGCTACAGTGTCCAAAAGTATAGGTCAAGTGTTACAATGCAGCGGGCATATACATAAATGACAATGTACAACGCATTCATCCAGCATACCATGCACACACACCATATAACAACATTTATATATGGTCACACGACATCCTTGCCATAATGAGACTACCCAAAGACTGAACATCAGGCATATGTGCTCATACACATTGCTTTCTTCTTAACTTCAATGATGTAGTTTTTTTCGTGTTGAAAAATAAAGAACAATCTATTTATATTACATTTAAAAAACTTTCAGTCATTTACAGTAGGGAAGCTTATCGACATGGTAGAAATAATCTTATTCTGAATGTATGTGGAATCCCGACGTGATTCGCAATGAACTTCATTGTATGCAACTTATGAAACACTGTACAAAGCAACGTACACCGACGTCGCATGATCCATCAAGGTCCATTGAGGCCAGCTCACAGGAGACCATCATGCAGATAGGGCGCCAGATATCGGGCGGGTCACTGAAGTTCCTGCCCTTCACAGAACATCACTTCAAATACGATTTATATAGCGTTGAGCTCCTACACGTTTCTTTCTCTTGCTCAAGAAGGAACAATAAGTCTCTGAAATTCACCCTCTTCAACCGAGGTCTCATCGGCATTTGCCTGTTAATACCGCTTGCCGATGTGTTCAGACCGGAATTACTTCCTGGACTACTGGCCGATCCTCCTACGTCGAGTTTAGGCTTTTTACGTGGACCGATTGCTTGTAAAGCTGTGAGGTTCGCTTCTCTTTGCCTTAATTCTTCCATTTCGGCGCGTTGCATCTATAATAAAATATTCCAATAATCTCCACGTTTCTATAACAGAACTTTAAAGATCTACGGATCCGGAAAAGTACCTCCTTAGCTTTTGCTTTCAGTTTAGCTTGCTCAGGATCCTCCGTTTTTGCGCGACTTTTCGCCGCGCGTAATAGCAACTCCCTTTCCTGTTCTTCGTGTCTTCTACGTTCAACTTTGTCTAAATCCTCCAAGAATTTTAACTGTGCCCTGACATCCTGCGTTACTTCATAACGCGGATCCACCTATAAACAATTTCAGGCATTGTACAAGACGACAATAATCACCCATAAATTAATCAATATTTCTGATAATTCAACTGTGGATGTTTATCAAAATAATATCAAGAATAGATTTATATGATCTAAATTAAAGTTCTATGGAATTTTGTAATGTACCCATTTTTCTATTTTGTTCTTTAATGAAAATGCATAAAGATCCACATTCTGTTCAATCTGCTACAATCAATTCTATAAGCTCACCTTTATCAAATCTATCCTGTGTTCTGCAATTACTGCTAATTTTTCTACTAAATTCTTTAACCTTTCCTGTGCAGCATGTGAAATTAACGCCGCAACTTCTTGATTAGGTTCTTCTAACCCATAATTAGAAACTACAAAATAAGCATGTGGTTTGAACATGATGCTTGAATGACATTATCATGTGTTTATATGAAAAATCGCAATAAACAATTACCAATTTGTTTAATTCTTTGCTGTAATGGTGTCATATGTAAAAATACTTCATCTTTACAGGATCTTATTTGTGTTCCAACAAATTCCGTTGACCCGAGAATCCTTTGAGATTCTTCTGCGAGATTAACACCACCCATAGCCGCCACATCATTAATATCGTCATCTCCCCTGTTGCCAGAAGTTCAATTTTAATTATGGAAAGCAATCATTGTACACATATATTGCAAAAGAATACTAACGTGTATCCTGCAGATGAAAATGTCTTTTTCTCTTTCTCCTTAGTAGTTGGCTTTGGAATAAAAGAAGGCACTGCGGCTTTATTAACAGTGGTGGTTGTGTTAACTGTTTTGCCTTGTGTTGTAGTTGTAATTGTTTTAACAACTGTTGTGGTAACAGGTGGCTTTTGGACTGTGGGAGCAGTAGGTCGGATTCCGCTTACCGCTACTGTTGACTTCACAGTATACGCTGCAGGGCTACGAACTACTGTTGTGACAGGTCGTATCTAAAAACACGTGCTATCTTTTATGGCTTGTCGCAGAAGCAATACAGGAAAAATAGCATCACAAGTATGAAAACTATCTAGTCACAATCTTCAAAAAGTGTTAATATATTTACAATAGCTTCTAGAACATACTTTGTTTGCATAATACTTCATTCTACTTTGTCATTTAGCAGAAATGGATCATATAAATATTTTGAGGTTTCATTAAAGTGTTTCAAATAAATATTACATTAAAGAAAGTATAACATAGTTAAAATAACAGTGTAAGAGCAAAAATGTTATAGTATCTTACCAGCCTTTGCTGAACTGGCTGAGCAGGTCTAGGGACAGTGGTTGTAGCTGCAGGTATTGGAGTCATTACTCTTATTTGCGTAGTCGCAGTAACTGCGGTTACAGGGATTGTTGCTGCTGTCACAGCAATGGTTGGTCTAATCTGATTCTGCTACATAGCGTTATAAAATTTTGTGAGACATATATCTAGCAAATAGTCTAAATTATAGCATACGTCTAACTACGTCGTTAAAGCGAATTACTTTATTACATATTGTGAATTAACATGAGCGATCATTATGTTAATATACTATTTAACTAAACGATTATCCTTACCTGTGTAACGACAGGAGTGGCAGCCGTTACAGGGAAAACAACGTTGGCTGGAGGTGGTTTTATACCTTCTATAACTAATTCTTTTGTAACAAGCGATTGCCGTAAAAGTGGCAGACTCTTTTTGAGGAATCCAATCAGGCATGGTTGAGGTGACGCATTTAACAATCTTTCAAGTCTATCACAGAATTCCTCGGGTTCGACTTTAGTGTCAATTAACTCTTGTATCAAAGTTCGAACATTTCGCTCCACTGCTTTAGGTTCTCGACTAGACAACTCTAATAAGTTTGCTAAAAATTTACGGCACTTTTCTTTGGTATTATCTGTAGTTTGACGCTAAAAATAAAAAAGCAAAACATACGAATATTACAGGTGCACTCAGTAGTAATGATATTATATGAATGCTCAATTATTAGCTACTGCAAATTAGCAGTGATTAGTAACAATTTATACATAATACGTACAGGTGTAGGTGTCTGAGATGTTTGAACAGTAGTAACAGGTGGGGCGGGTGTTGTTGTGGCAGCAGCAGTTACTGTAACTGGTGTAGTTGTTCCTGTTGTAATAGTTGCAGCCACAGTCTGTTTTAATAAATAAAAATAGATATTATAATATCCTGCAAGTTTAAAATGACTTGACAATTTTTGTAAAAACTTATTGCCGTTATGTTTACCGTGTTTTATATGACTCATAAAATTGCAACATCACTCAAAAATAAAAGCACTTTGCAGCACTGCCAAAAATAAAATAGAAACTACAAATTTTATATGATAACATGACACTCACGATTTAATTTATGCCATGCTTTCCCCTTGGAGACAAATACTTCTAATCTTTTGTATTTAAAAATTCTAATATTCAATATAGCTCTATCTGCATATATGTAATCTTCTTAAAACATATTGTCTCAACAGAGACATAAAAATACTATTGATACTTCAAACAAAGACAATACTTATCACAAGTATGGTATAAAGCCAAAGAAAATTACATGATGCTTGGTTCTGAAGCTCAGTATTAACATATTCACTACCAATAATGCATATATGCGACGTTCCGAAATCACTCATCTTAAACAAAATATCCCAAATATGTAGTCTGTGTTCTTTTTCAGTTTATAATACAGCATTTTAACAAATTTGGAAATGCACTGTATTGTACAAGTAAATAAATAGGTGTGTATATATAGATATCTACATTTAATTGTTTATTTTGCATACTTGAAATGTAGAAAATATATCCTGAAAAGATCCATGTCAAGTAAAGGCATATTTTAACCAAAATTAACTTTAGTTTGTGGAGCAAGATTTGCTTCACAGAGTCTGGTAGTAAATATGTTAAACAAACACGACTAAATGTAGTAATAAATTTCCCACATGCATTCTTTTATGTTTATAAGAATACTCATATTTTTATTCAATTCTATAGTTCTGCTAATAAGTTTACCTACATATAATCTAAATGCATGCTGAACTTCAGACTCGTTAAAGAAAAGAATCTAAGTGTTCATAAACTTTTAATCAATTTTAATAATGTAAATAAACTATTACAATAACATTATTAATAATTATAATAAGTTGATTTTAATTGATAATTATGTTACATATTAAAGACGCACTTGTACCTTGTACAGACTCGGATATTTTATATTTTGTAACTGCTTAAATTTATAACTTACACTTTTTCAAAAAGTATGTCATATATTTATTATAGACAATATTTGTATTAAATTAATAATTTATACGTTCAATGCATAAATTGCCGTTTTTCTAAAAACTTAATAGCAAATTAGAATGTAAAAATCATATTCATTATAAGCAATTGCTTTCACATTATTTAAATAAATATTTATCAGACTAAATAATTTATAAAATGTGTTTACTTCTTATAATAATTTTCAATGATTGAGATACTCACATTTTGTATTTTATGGATATATAACAGAAATTTAATTATTTTTAATTGTATGCATACAAACTCAATTTTTTCAAATATTACTTTACAGCACCCTTAACCAATATAACATGCAATATGTGTATATATGATAAAGTCATTGACTTTAAAACAATTGCAATTTTGAAAAAACTTAGAAATTCTACATTAAAAAGGCATCCCAGCAAATAAGCCAATAAGACAACAAAACTCTCTGTATACTACAAAAAACCTTTTCATCCATTCATGGCGACTGGAGGTTTAGTGTTAAGTATGAGAATTTCAATTAAATTTTTTAAGATAATGGAAAAACTAATACAAAATTGTATCTGTTGCATATATCAGGATATGTGCAGTACGCATTAGCAATTTTTGAAATCAAACAAGAAATAGTATGCATTAAAATCAAGTTACAATTTAAAGAAAATTTCAATAAGAGTGGAAATAAATATAGACTAAAAAGAATATAACATAATACATAGCCTTGCCAATAACACCATTCCAACTAATGTCACAAACTAAAGTCTACTACAGCACTACATCGAGTCTTGTAAGAGGTATAAGAGTGCGTCACCTGAACCGTTTTTCTTAACGTGGCGAGTGGTGGGCCAGTGAACTGTGTGTTCAGCCTACTTACAGCTGGCACTGAGGCTAAGCGATAGGTAGTGCCTGGAGATGGTGCAGCAACCACTGCATTTCCTGCTATACTATTTGGTGTGACTGCAGTACCAGCAGGAGCACCAGTTGGAGGCGGTCCTACCCTAATTAGTTGATACTGTCCAGTTTCTGTTTTTAATAATATATGACCCTGAGTTCCAGGTTGAAGACCATGTAATGTTTGTAGTGTTATCTAAAAAGATTAAAAGGTATTAAATTAAACAAGAAAATATATACATTGTAGTTTAACATAGTCATGAAAATGATTTCAAGTATCAAAATTACTATAGATAATATATGTTAAATCAACATGGAATTAACCAAATTAATGAAACAAGCTATACATATATGCTTTTATATTGTAATTCTGAAATGTGTATATATGAATTTATTTATCTATAAATTTTTAATATCTTACCCCTGGAGCTCCAGGTCTTGTTCCAATCATATGTTGACCAATTACTACTCTGGATGCAACTTGTTTTCCTCCTTGCTGTCCTGCCACTGGCGTGCCAGGACGCATAGCATTAACATTAAGAATTTGCACATTACTAGGTACTATTGTGGATGTAACTCCAGCTTTACCCTGTAATGCTGTGCTGACAGCATTGCCAGCAACAGAAACAGGAACAGACATTGGAACGGAAACCATGCCACTAGGTGCTACACTAGTCTTTATCACTAAAGCTGTACCTGTCGGCTTATTCACACTAGCCACTGTTTGACTACCTGTTTCACTAACAGAGCTGACATTGGTAACAACATTTGATGTTGTTTGTAACACTGCCTGTGACGTTATTCCCAAAGTACCATTGGCTAGTTGCCCAACAGTTTGTGCAGGGAAGGAAAGTTTATTATTGACATTTGCCACCCCCGTGGTTGCTATTACTTGACCAACAGTTGGATAAATAATCTTAACAGGCTCGTGTGCTTTAGTAAGGCTTGGTATATGTGTTGTTTGATTACTGGTCACCTGATTTGTAGTAACTTGATTGATATAAGCAGCAGGGGGGACTGCTGATTGTGTATGCTGTTGCTGCTGTTGTGTAGTAACCTGTGGCGCCACTGTGTTTGAGGTAACCACGTTTACTGGCAGAAGAGTACTCGTGGTAATGGACTTCGCAACTTCTTGAGTCATCAGACTATTCACTGTAGTAGCACCGCCGCCGTTCGAAACCCCATGTTTCTGTGGCTGTACCGCGGTGATGGTGCCCCCGTTGGAAATACCACTGTTCACCTGATGATTCTGCTGGCTGACTGACGCAGAACTTACTTGATGACCAGAGACAGCCGGCGTCGATGTTACCAGTTGCGTTTCAAGAGAGCCCACTATCGCGTTCACTGCGGATTCATCGACGTCCGTGCTCAGAGCTTCCTCCAGAAACTTAGCTGACGCCATTTTCTTCCAAGCTCCAACTGTAAACTGATCTGCGCATGCGCCTGTCGCAAATTGTTCCCATGGTGCATTGCCCCCCCTAGCGCAGCTGAAAATTATACGCGGCCTTTCTTCTGTTTACCATCCGGCGGTACACGAATTTATTAATATTTCCCATCATTGTAAAATCTTTTCGCTGTCTCCTCTCACCAAAGCGACGGATTACCATGCTCTCTCCTCTTTAAATATCGGGCAAACGATCATCGCCATATTACGCATAACGTAGGTCATTTATGTTATGGCTGTCAATACTCGGCATGCAAACACGTCACCCGCCAAAATGGCTATCCTCGAAACTGCAGATTCGTGCACGGTTCGTATGTTTAACGATGATATCATATTGACATATAATTCAGAAAATTATTAAAAAATTTGTAAAAATCCTCGATTTCTGAGTATGCTTTATGTTTGCTTCCTTTAAGGATATCGTATAGTAACAGTTGCTTTAAGCAATACGTGTTCCGAAATCAATTACATTCTCGACTACGCAGTAGCGTTGTTGGTTGCGTTCCGCAACGCATCGTAGCGACAGCGACAGATCATTGTAAACGGAACCTAATACAATATTGCCTTACCATATTGCGCCGTGCCAGGGGTAAAGGTTTCTGAAATTTGAGGTATAGTACAGAAACTGTCTTTCTGTGATTGGTTAACACTCCACAGCTAAACAGTGCTGCCCTCGCAGTTTTAGACAAAAGGAAGAAGGAAGTGGCGAGTGAGCAAGAGAGCACGGCATCAGCACAACACAAGCAAAACCAGTCACACCGACGACCAATGTTACTTGACTACCTTTACCATGCTTGCCGTCTCACTCTCTTCGCGCATCCGCATGCCTGGTGCTCCATCTGAAACACGCGGCGCGATATTTAATTTCTACTTTTCACCTTGTAGGATTCTCGATCGTATTTGCCTACGAATTTGCTAACGATACTCAATCCACATTGAGATATTTTTCAAATCTATATATTTGCAGACAATATTTCAACATGTTGATATTATTGCATTAAACGTAAATATTAGCGCGCGATAATGGATGAATGTTGCAAGTGAATGATGTAAACTTTATATCTTTTTCAAAAAAGTTCTGGTCTTTTGCATGGATAAATTCGACTGTGGAGATTTCAATTCTGTCTTTGCAAACGATGCATTTATTTCGCAAAAAGAGTTGTGTAAGTGTTAAAAAATGAAGGTCTATTGACGATATATTGGATAAATAGAGTGAATGTTGCAAAATTTCACACTATTTGGTTCCTTTAAATCTGAAACTGTTTCTTGCGTTCTTTGCAAGACTCCTACGAGGCGTATATCACGCCGCGTGTTTCAAATGGAGTGCAAGGAGTACGGTTGCGCGGTATGGGTGAGACCACAATACGGTAATATGAGTCGGTTTAAGTTTTTTGTACGTGTAGTAATGCGCGAAGATGGATGCGCAATAGAAAAGTGGGAGTAAAAAGGTTTTTGAATTGCGAGATGACTATGTGTACACGACTGTAACTCTATTTTCATCCAAAATATTTACGTACATATTTGTCGTACATACATAAATTATAATATCCTCAAGAAAATTCAAATCGCAGCGTGTATACCATTCGACGATTGAAATCGTCGTATCGAAATTTCTTCGTATCTATCTTATAATTTCTTTTATATCTTTACAATATATAAAACATTATTTTTAACATACGTTAAATCATATACATACAAAATTATTATACTTAGCACATGTTGAGGTACAGTAATTATAAGTATCTTATAAAAATATTTGTATATCACATTTGTTATCGAGAATGTGAAATCTTTACATGACGTGTCTTAAACTAACGTACAAAACAGATCCCTGTATCAGTTTTTATCGCAGTTTTCTCAGTATACTCCTTCCATTCCAATATTTCGACAGACATCTCCGCCGATTCAAGACTTGAATGAATTATGTCGATTGTTAGACAAAAAATATAAAAATCGTGGAATAACCATATCTTGTTCGTGTAGCGTCCAATGGTTGTGTAAAGTTTAGACGAGACTTCAGTCGAGAAAAAAACATAATTGAGTACATAAGTGTAGAATACGTAAATTCAAATGTATCACAAAATAGTAATTAAACGTTGTTCATGGCTCTGATGGTTGTGATGACCAATGAGGCCATGTTTTAATTATGTTGAATAAAACATCGCCCGGGCTTAAGGTCGCAGAAACTTGTCGATGCCCTATCAGTTTATAGTCCTTCGCTATTTTACCCTTCTTTACTCCCAAATCGATGAGCTTTTTAGCGGCGTGTAGTTGCCTGTTGTTCGGTTTAACGGTGTTGAATGTGCCGATAAAAGATATGCCTATGCTGACATTGTTGTAGCCGAATGCATGAGCCCCGATATAATCCCAGTCTCGGCCAATGTACACATATCCGTCGCCACCCACCAGAAAGTTGTAGGCGATGTCTGACCAATTTCGAGACTCGATATGAAAAGTTTGAGCGAACCGTACACGATGGGTGCATTCCGATTGTTTTATGCATCCCTCGGTTGCCGTGTGACTAATAATCACATACGGCACGGGGAGTACCAATTTAGCCAGCGGATTCGATGGCGGTTGTGCACCCCATTCGTTACGTTCAATGAACCGTATGTTCTCCACTATTGGACCTTTAATGGACATATTAAAGGTCAATGTTCGTGACGGCAATTCCAATCGAAAGGTAATTGTTGAGTAAGAAATATTATAGACACATAATTACCTTCAGATATAGAGTTGTCTGAATTGTCGACGTTCGTGTCATCACCTGCAGCAGTATGTGCGACGTATACGCATGCAGTGGTCACAATAAGAACAATAAATACGGCTAAAACACAGGAGAACGCTGCGCACCTCCAACTCCATATCCAGTTTAACACTAAAATAACATTACAGCGTTATTTAACGAATAATTATTTGTAATATAGCTTAAACAGAGATAATCATCTGCCACAAGTTAAATTGCAGAAGATTTGTAAAAATTCTTCTTATAAAATGAAATATTAACCCTTTCCCAGATATCTTTTGTGTCTCGGTTGAGTATCTTCTGTCTCATTCAAATCTATTATTGTGTCGCAATTATTCCTCGTGCAGTTTCGCCAATCTGCGCCAGAATAAAAATACGTGCAAATATTTTTAATTGTTAAATTATACGATAATAAGAATAGCTTAGATTAATTTGTTTAGATATCGAATGCACGATACAATTGATTTGTGAAATATACGTACGGTTTATTCTGACACGAAGAAAACTGATGCAAGAATCGTAATTGCAAAACATTTTGTTAGCGCACGAAAATATACGATTTGTAAAACTAAGACAATTAAAGGCTGGATCTCTTTTTTAGCGTTCTCCAAAACGTCCTTTTGTCTTCATCAGTCACAGCACAGTGCTACCAAATGTTAAATTAATTGTTTTATCAATCAATGTTTCGTCACAGATACTTCGAGACAGGATGTTAGCTATCGTTACTTCCTCTGATTTGTCATCGACTCCATTAAATAATCATCCAAAGATAAAAATTTAGTAATTGCAGAAGCTTTTCGAATTTGATAAAAAAAGAGATTTAATTAACACGAATCCGGGAGTTTTACGTCCACCGATTCAGTAATGAGCGATTTAGATAAACCGTTCTAACATTCTGCAAGCTGTTAAAACACGATTGATAAGATTTGCTATATTGATTTATTCTTAATCACATTCACATGCGTAGCAGATCAAATATTTTACTAGGTATGCCCAGAATAGATACGCTATTAATAAGTATATTTTAATCGACATCTGTTAAATAGTTTAAAGAACTATAACATATATTTTCTGGTCTGAATAAAATCATGAAAATTATTTAGAATTTCTAATTTATATCTTTTAAACAGAATGTTTTACATTATCCCCGGAAAATAATATGGAGTAACGACAACAACCGGACTAGTTTAACGAGTCCGTAATTGGAAAACGATCCTAAATTATAAGACTTCATAATTGTACAACTAATAACTACAATATCCGTGAGGTAGTCAAGGTAAATGTGATAAGAGTCGGTAAACAAGCTAGTCGAATTTTTGCTTTCGTACAACGTAGAATTTCGTTCCGATAACAGTAAATGGACACAGTGCTTTACTCGTTCCATAAAACGACGAACGGTTCTCAAACAATTGATAAAATCAGGACTTTGAATTCCTAAGGAACCTGTTTATAGATAGTGTACGGTACTAGACTTGAAATAATTGTTCTTATAATTTGGCTTGTAATTAGCTAATGCATTTATTCGATTCGATAAATCTATAATATTTACTAATCGATTCAACTTTTAATTTCTACCTTATCTCGTCTTTTTACTAAACTGATCTTCTATTCTTTGAGTATTTCAACAAAATTGCATTCACATTAGAGCTAGTCAAAAATATTAACAATTGACTTATCAGAGACTAATTTATACTTTTTTAAATAACTGCACTACTTAAAAAAAATTTCAACAAGCAATTTGAAGGATTCTAACAAGCAGAACTTATCAGTTTACGAATAAAATTGTTATTGTTACACACAAATCAATCAAAAAACCTTTAATTCTTAGTAGACTACACACAAATACCAGAAGAATTTATATGGGGAAATGTTAGGCCCATAAGTGGCCCATCTTCGTATTTCTATCCTATTTCGTAGTAAAATTTAATTTAAAAAATTTTTAAATCATTTATCACAAATTACATTAACACAGTTTTCTTCACTTTTTACTTCGAATTTGTCATGATTCCAATATACTCATCAATCATGTTAAAATCCTCCTGCCAAGTTAAGCATGTTGCTATAACATTTCTAATTTGATAACACATTTAACTGTTCCTTGCCCTAGCACAGATAACTTTTATTTTACACAAAAATGCAGTGTTGACACGTTAATCTGTGATTTTCAAAAAACGTTAAATCGACACCGACAGATAAAGTATTAATCTTAGCTTATGAAACACCAATGACAATTAAGTACCTTTCTGGCGCAAGGTGAGCGTGACGTTAGGTGAATCCGTCGAGCCATTTCCGTTTGGACTAGTATCACACTTAGGAGAAGTGCCATTCTCCTGTATCGAAATAGGATTGTTGTACACAAACTGTTTTATGGTCACCGGACCCTTGTAAAACGTTTTGTTACCGAGATGCACGTTCGTCGAGTTCTTAACGCGCACTTCACCAAAGTTCGACGGATCGGCACTTGGTAGCACCAAGTTACCATCTGCAGTGGTCACTTGCTGCTGTTGCTGTAGCACTATCGGTGCGGGTATATCGGGTATCCACTCATCATCTTCTGTATCCGTTTCTTCTTCTTCATCGTCGTCGTCGTCGTTTCCTACTTCGCTGCACTGAGTAGAGGAACTGGCAATGCTATCGCCCCCAGGGATTATGAGCGCGATATCTTTCGGAGACGTGGTCTCTTCGCGGCAATCTTCAGGTTCGTGGCACTCAATCACGATATCGCAATTTGTTGGCTCTTGGATGTCCGTCTGGCACCGGTTCCCGTCTGTTTCCTGATGTTGCTGCACCGATGTCACCATACCAATGCACTGAACAAGAAAAGAGTGCATCAGCTTCGGAAATGACAACGCCACTTCTTTGGCTACTCAGAGATTAGTGCCGCATAGCTGTTGAGACTTCCGGGTGAGAAGGGGGGATTGTAAAGAATTATAAAATCGAAGAATACGTTCCCAAGTAATATAGTAAAATAATATAATTATCTCGATTTTGTAAAATGAGTAGAAAACAAAATTATGAAGTACCATTATACTTCATACGAACAAAAGTTTATTTTTGCTGAGCTCTATTTTTTGTAACTGATACTGAACATTATTATGTCGCATGCTGGTACTGAACATTATTATGTATCATTAAAATGGTACTTTTCAGTAATACTATCGATCAAACGTTGAAGTAGTTATTTTATAAGGACACCGTTCACCCAAAAAACTCAACAGTAATAAGCTAAAGTTAAAAACTCACTTAAGGTTTTTAATGGATGATCAAATCACACAAACACCAATTCATTAACACTAAATGTTGGACTTAATTAATTCTATCAGAAATGGTATTTAGAGTTACCGATATCCGTAAAATTAGAATTTTTAAAGATGAAGACTCGTGGTATTATCCTATTACATAAATGTATTATTTGAACTCGCTAATGAAAAATTTATTAATTTTTAAAACATAAAAGGGCGTATATATGATTTGGCAAAGTTAACGTGATTCTATCTAGTATAACTTGATTGTAACTGCAATATTTTCGTTCCCTGACGATTCTTATACTGCTTAATAGCGTGCTAAGTATGCTTTAAAAATAAATTTAAGAGCTAAAAACGAATTCATGCTGATCTTATAGTCAAAATATACCGGTCGTTTATTTGACCTGTATCTGCTTACTTTCACGTCGGGAATTTCCAATGCCTACTTTCCGTTCCGATATAAACATTTGATCGTGGGCTTCTTTGTCGGAAATTATAATCAATACCGAGCACGTGTACGTGCACGTGCGTTTGTATCAAATACATGAAAAAATTACAAAATTGCAAATACAATAAAGTATCTACTTCGTAAACTTGATATTATCGTTTGTCAAGCGCTATTTTGGTTCTTCGAAGTGATTTTTAATATATCAATCACATCTATCATATATATTAATAATACTCAATATATAAATTATTTATATGTGAACGATACTCAAAATAGGTACATTTTTTTAATGCAAGGTTTTCAAAATTTAGATAATATACAAATCTTGTGATATGCACAATAATGAGTCCATATAATTGTTAAATAATAATGTGCTCTTCGGTTTATTCAAATTCGGTGGACCTTTACATCGAGATAAGATATTCTGTTATATTAGGTTAATGATTCCTACTAATATTCAGCAAACCACACAATTGCTTCTATTACGTGTAGCCCGTACTCGAGTATTCTAGGACATTTCGCGTATCTTCCCGTCTATTTTGCATATTACGTATCTATCCAGGTACGTGATATGACTGTGCTAACAGACAACAGTACTCGAGAGAAGCGAAAACACGAAAATTCAATACGTCTGTTTCTTTTGTATTCTTTCATCCTTCCTAAAATTTAGATTACACAAACTATATGCACATATCAAGGGAATTCATGCGATCGAAAAGATATATTCAGTAAATTGTCGAGAATATTCCAGGAACTCATTAACGCGCTCGACTCGGAGAATTCATTTAGAAAGTCCGAAATTCCAGCTAGAGTTTAGTATAATGGCTTACAGCATTAAGTGAACCGGCCTAAATGTTTCGAGAACTTAATACTTTACCGACCGGACGTAAAAATTTAGCTTAATGTTAAATTTCCGTTTCTATTTTACTTTTATTCATTTTATTAATCGTGAGAGATATGTAATATTTAGAAAATTACATAGTAACATTGAAGCTTACGATAGTAGCTGCTAACACGTTTATCCTAATCATTGATCACTATGATAATGGATTAATAAGCTACCAATCGAGCGAAAAAGCCGATTTATAGGCTACCGGTCGGTAAAGTGTTAAGAACCATCAACATGCCTTACAATTATAATAATATCATGATTACGAATATTGGAACCATTTTCTTCTCTGCTGACCACGTCTTATTTCGAGTATCGTCTAGCATGTTTATCGCACTTCCCCGGGCTAAAGTTCATCGTGTTCCGCACACTTAATGCGATTAACGAATATGCCTCAACACTAAAATCGGGGTACTCGGAAACGAAATCTTGAAGATGATACCGTAGATGAAAAGATTTTATGAACGATGGAAAACATAACGAAACGCTTGTTAGTCAACGCGGTTGTTTTTCCAATAATTTATACGACGAAAAACAAATTACCTCGCACGAATCATCGCATTCGTTGTTTGGATTCAGTTCGTCAGCGTTCGATGGCCATCAAGTAATGGGCATGGCATCTCTTAGCTCCTTCGTCGTTGATCACAGAAAAAACTCTCGGAAAATCATTAAAAAACTATCGTAATTATTGGAACTGGTCGCGCACGGCGCGTATACGATACCGGGTATTGTTCCACGGATTATTACCACTCGATCACGGGATCCACGTTAACGATTTCATCACAACTCGATGGCACTGTCGCTCGCACTGTCGGTGATGGTAGCGCGCATCCCGAAGGTCATCGTCAAAGCCTGAACTGGTTCTTTTCCTCGATGCCAGTTTGCCGTGTTAAAAATAAAAGGAAATCAGATGCGAATAACTGGGAGTCGAGGGAACCACTCGGGGGACGCGGCTACAGATAATTACGCGTGAATTTACGGTCGATCCGCGGCCTTAACATCTTGCAAAAGCGTATCCCACTGACAATGAGCACCGTCGTTACACGACTCTACGTCACTACTCCGTGACGTGCGATGAGATTCACGGAAGACTTCTTGACTGGCGCCTATGGAGAAGGAAATATTCGAGACCTACTCGAGATTGGTTGCCGCAGTCAATAGCCGAACGAGACTCGCGGTCTCGTGGAGAAAGGCACACGCCCCGCGACTTTCCTCTGTCGTCTACGATAAAAAGATTTTCAGTTTACGTGGGGATCGTCAATCTGATCGGGTCGGATCGACACGATTTTATCTATCCGCGGTTCTTTGCGACGACAGACTGGTGCCTATGCGACAATCCAGCCGCGAAATCCCGTGCACCCCACTCTGCAGACTTTTCCGCGTCTGCAACTGGAAATTCTGCTCATGATCGGCCGATTAGTATTGCAGTGTAACGCCGATTGTGGTCGCGCAACATATTGATTATTACTCCAGGGATCTGGTGACCGCAACGGTCGATGATGATCCATCTCCTGTTACGACGCTGGCTTTCCCAACTTTCAGAACAGATTGATTGTTCGGTTGATTATTGTCTGGCCGGGGAATTCTAAACTCGTGAATAGAGTTTACAGCAAACTGATAAGAAGTATTCGTGTTTGTGGGAAATTATATCTGCCCGCACTATGCATGCATATACGTATGTACATGCATGCATAAGCAATAGTAGATCTTGGGAAGAACTTCCAGGAAATGAGCAATCTCATTTAAACCACAAAAAGTGTGATGTACGCTTGAATTTTTCATTTTAACTGAATGGTTATTAAGAGTGCGCAGCTGTAAAGTTGCTGTAATGTACATTATTCTATGTTCGAGATTATAAATCAAGCTAAATTATTAAATTATTATTCCTTATTTTTATATGAAACTACACATAGTTTTTAATTATGTGGTTTTAAAACTTATCCAGCAACAAAGAGAGTATGAAATTGTCAACTTTAATTCTGTATTCAATTTGTAGATTGAACATATACTTAAGATCCATACAGATATTGCAAGCAAACTTGGATATATTTGAAATATATAATATTTCAAACAGTGTGCAGTGTAATGTATAATTATTTCAATGCTTGTGATCAATTTTGAAATTAAAGTCTTTAAAGAAAACTTTTAAAATTTGTCGGTAACGTAACGAACGATACTTATCCTTAAACTTTGAATATACAGATGTGAAACTTTTCGTTTTGTTACGTGTTCACTATGTGGCGCTGTAAGCACTACAGGCATAGGACCTACTCCTATACCTTTTTCTTACTTCGCATGTGGTTATGCTGTTTTACTCGTTATTTTCTCTCTTGACGTAGCTCGATCCATTAGCGAGGGTCAACATAGCATTTTCTTTGTTTTCATTGGATGACGAGTCGCTACTGATATACGATCCACTGTGGATTAGGTTAGCAATAAAATGGTGGGGATGTGTGCGCCAGTTTAGGGAGTGTAAGAAACGTGCTCATACTGTATATATGTTGTTAAAAGGATGATGCGCCTTGAAGCATCGAAGTATATGTAAACATAAAGTACGAATGGTTCTGTGGAATATTTGTGGAAAAAAGAAAAGATTTATATACTTGCTTTCGTTACATGCAAAACATGGTGTACTTACACTTCCCATCGAATTTAACAGAGGAGGAGTTGATGTTGCAAGCGAAGTACAACAAACTTAAAAGAAAGGTATGCAATAGGTTATATTTACAAAAAGGGGTATATTAATAATGCTGTATTAGTTACCGAATTTATAAGTTATTTATCTGCATAAACTATTATTGTTTTCGTAATTTTCATTCGTTTTCCTCTTTAATTTTTCAAGAAAAAGGCTCTGCAAGATCTGAAAGCACCCAAACAAGAAGTAGAAAGGATACCACAAGCTCCAAAACGACCAACGGAAGCAAGGGATGCCAGAGAAGTTGCTAAAAAATTGATAAAATCTGGAGTAATCACAGCTCCAAAGACCCCCAAAAGACCTGAGCAATCATTTAAAAGGCCGCGTGGTTTAGTGAGAAAGTTAAATAGCACTGAGAAAACGGTTAGCTCTTACCAACCATTCTCTGCAACACAAATGGAAGAGGAAGAGACAGAAACTGTGAGACCAAGAGTTAAAGACTTGTACGAAAGTTTTGTGAGTGCACAGGATACAGAAGATCGTGTTAGCGGTGATGTGCAATCACCATTAAAACCAGAAACAAAACCACGTGCTGGGAACACAATATTTGTCTGTGGTTACAAAATATCTGAGGATTTCTTGAAGAAGCATTTTGCAACGTTTGGAAGTATAATTAATATTTCAATGGAAGCAGAAAAAAAGTATGTATACTTAAAGTGCAGATAATTTACTGGATAAGACGATACAGAGATGTAACAATGTGTAAACTCACTTTTTTAGTAGAGGATTTGTAACATTTGAAAAATCTGAAGCAGCTGAAAGGGCGATAAGTGAAATGGATGGTAGTATGGTATCCTCTATTCAGTTGAAAGTGTCTTTAGCAAGGCGACAACCTATAATAGAACCTATGAACGATGTTACATCCAGCTCAATGTGGTCACCTATTGCAGCAAATTACTCCCAAAAAAGTGCACACAAAGACAGGAGAGACTTAAAAGTATACGAAGAAGATCTTTTTGCGTGAATATAATATTTTTTCAGGCCTATAGTTCTTGTTGATGGATGTTGTTATTATCTAGTTGTAACATTTAAGCCTCCTTCCAAATTAAATTATATATAGTCTTTAATGTTTATAACAATTCGAAAAATATTCTTTTGGCGTTATGTAAACGTTGCGATACTGCGTTAGTATCACGCATTCGTAGTCTAGTCGTATAGTTAATTAGTGTAGTTTATTTTATCGCTCATAACTTTACTGGCACGTTCTAACATTAAATATGTGCTGGGCAGTGTAATGTTTGGGCATACAACAAAAATAATGGATTGTAGGAGATATATTGATACAAAAAAAAAGAAAGAAAAATTAATCATATTTTTCTGGTTTCGGTATTAGGTACTTGTAATTAACATACTGTTTTTATACATATTTGTCTCTTAATCATTAAGTACAAGTGTCTCGTTACAAATTATATTCGAAATCATGTTCTCACTGGTATCAGTCACTCGTCGTCACGTATAGCATTATCAAGTATTCCTTGATTTTCAACGGTATGATAAGATGTTCAACAATTGACTGTTTCCATTTGTTCATCAAGAATCAATTCAATTTCAGACGTTCTTAATTGTTACCATTTTACCATGGTCCTAATTCTACATATTACGCTTTTTGTTGGAGGTTGAATCGTGAATATATAAAATTGATTTACAAGAATAGGGAATTTCAATAAATATAGAACGTAGAGCAATTCACGGGGTCTTTATATCCATAATATACTGTCAGCAATGTTATCCACATTTGTCGTTCGTTTCGGCAAGGGATACATTAGTCTTCCATCAGTTCCTGAAGATCGCGTATAATATTCGCGGTCTTTCTCATATTACTCTTGCTATTTGGGCGGATTAAAGTAATCCCAGTGGTGATGGTGGGTCACCGACCTCGTGTTGCTGAAGAAAAATATCAGCAAGCCCGCAATCAAGACCATCAGAACGCACAACACCAGCTCTAATTCACGAACTTTTTCTCTAGTCTCGTCGACGCCCACCACGGACGACAAATGATCTACGAATCGCCTGGTCCATTTCAAGACCGCCACCCGGAGGACTCTGATCAATTGTCTGACGCTATCGGTAACACTTGGCTCGACACTTGGTTGGCGATGAGTCGCCAGAGAAAGAAAGTGGGCCGGAACGTCTGACACCGGGAACGCTATCAGATGTGTGCCGCCTAAAGGGAACGAGGGTGTGGGAGATATGGAGGACTCTCTGTGACTCTCCCTATCAGAAAGCTCCCTGTAGGAGGAATAAGAGATGACAGCGCGTTGCGGTTGCATCTCGTTGCTCAATACACCATGACCGTGACTCGTCACAGTGTCCGGGGTATCCGGTGTGACGGAAATCGCGGGTGGCAGGGACCTCACGGGGGACGCGGTCTGCCTGGTCCGCGAGATACTGATGGGGGATGGTGATCGCGACCTGGTCTTGCGGGACTTTGCTTGTGTCAGCTCGGGGGAGCTCTCCTTGTCCTTAGGTTCTGCATCTAGTCGCTCAAATTCCGGGGGCGGCACTGACTCTGTCGTTTCGACTTGGTCCTCCCAGGTCTTCTCTTCCGTGGTCTCTGTGGACGAGAGGGGGGACGGGCGGGATTCTTCCACCGTGGGTCGCTTGGCTGTGGCCGAGCTCAAAGAAAGGGGGGTTTCTGAATCAGAAATTCGTAACGGCTTATCTTCGATGTTTTCTAGGACTGGGGGTGATTGTGTGCTAGGACTATGGATGGCTCCGTCCCTCGGTCCTACAGGAGAGACTGTCAATGTATGATGTGTTACCGGCAACTCCCTGACCTCTACTTGCGCGACCGTTAGTGTATGTGTTATGGATGACATGCTGTCCCTTGGTTCGACTACCTCTCTGTTAACAACCTTTTGATCCTCGATCGACACCGGTCTGTCGGCGTCCTCGGGGCTCTGCTGTCCGATGCTGGCTCGGTCCTCCGGCTCCCGAGGAACACTCTGCCTCTCTGTAACGGGAATGTCTGCCTTGGTCTCTGCCACCGCCGTTTTCCTCCCTACCGAGTCCTCCTGGGCCCGAGCTGCCGCCACAGTCTCCAAATGGCTTCTTATGGCAATCAATTCCTTCACGATCGAGGGGGACAAGCTCTCCTCCAGTCCAGCCCCGATGTTCTTCAGCTCGGATGTGGTGATCACCAGCGCGTCCACCTCGGACGCGACGATCTTACCCGCGTCTATTTGCGACACGCTCAGTCGATCCACTCTCAAGTCGCCTACTTCGAGGTTGCTGATCCTGACAGGCTCATCGGATAGTAAAGCGGAGCGAATCGACCGTATCAGCGCCTCTTCATCCCTTGTCATTGTCTCGCGGCTTGGTTCTAGATCCGGTGCAGATAAGTGTGTGTCCTCTAAGCTCTCCAGCTCTCTGGTAGGAGATGGAGCTTTCAACGATACAGTGTCGAAGCCAGTACCAGGCATTTCGTCTTTGCGCGAGCGTTGAGGCAACGGTAACGGAGGAACTGGCGGAGCGGTTATACTCAAAGGAGTCGGTATTCTTTCGGTGGACACCATGATCTGGGAACCAGAACTCGATGGCGCGACAACCAGCTTCGCTTGCGTGACTTCTTCTTCGATAATCATGTCGTCGGGCAATGGGTCCGTTTGCGTGGCCGTCGTGGTCTCCATGGAGAAATCCTGACTGAGGGGTGCGGACCGGTCGAGCGATTTCTCTTTTCTGGTTCTAGGAGGCCTTGGCGGAGCAGGCAAAGGTCGCCTTTGCATCTTGCTGAGCACCTCCGTGCTGCGTAGGTCCTTGTGCTCCCCGCCATCGGAGTCTATCTCGATGTAAGGCGTGGACTCGGTTGGCTCCAATCCCACGACAAACGTTTCTGACAAAATCTCGGTGTCCTTAGTCCTCCCAGGACCCAATGTACTGTAAGCACGTAGAGGTCGTTTCGGAGGAACAGGTTTTGGTGCGGTAGCAAACTTGTCCTTTTTCCGCCTTGGTGGTGGAGGTCTGGGTGGTTTCTCGCGTTTCTCGATGATCGCGTAGCCAGATAAGTCTCGCCCGTAGTCCATGTCATCCGGGGGGATATCCTCTTCCACGTAGCCGGCTTCCGGCAGCGATTCAGCCCCGTGCGAGGTTCTGTCTTCGTCCTGAGCCACGGAGGTTCCTCTAGACCTGGACCTTCTCTTCGGCGGGACCGGAACTGGTGGTATGTACTCCTCCGCCTCTCGCAAACGCATTTCAATATTGTCTACGCTTGCTGCTAGGATCTCTTCAGCAGTGTACACCTCATCATCGGCCAGCAGTTGGTCGGAAGGTACAGGTGGTAACGACTTCCCACGGACTCCGTTTGTTGCACCCCATTCTCGGTGACCATTGCAAATTGGTCCACCATTTATTTGTTCTCCGGTAGCAAATGGGTCCTTGCGCGAGCGTTTCCGACGAGTGGGGACCACCGGCGGAGGTGGAGTAGGCGAAGGTGGTCGAGGCGGCTCCAGCGGTCCTTGAGACTGGCTGCGTTGGGAGGACTTCGACTTTCTGCGCATCGGTTTTACCACCACGATGTCGTCCAACGGCTCGAGCGGAATTTCTTGCAGACCTTCCGCTTGGTAGACTATGCGGTGTCGAGAGTCGCTTCTGGTTCGTTCGCGGAACTGATCGTCCGCGGACTCGCTTCTGCGGACTCTGTTCGGATCCCTTTCCGGCCTGACCGGTGACTTCTCCTCGAAAAACTCCTCCTTCAGTCGCTTTCGCATCGCTCGATTCCGGTTAAGACGTGCCGGAGGAATGGGCGCCAGCTCTTCGTCTGCTAGCGCGTTGCCGGTGCTTGCTCCAAGATCGTCTCTGAGCTCGTGCGTCAGATACCTGCGGGGGTTCAAGTCCTCCGGTCTGATTCCTCCTGCTTGGGCGAAGTACGCGTCGAAGTCGATCTCATCGATGACCCCGCGACGCCGTCGATCGCAGGAGCTGCCGCTCGAGTGTTGCTGCTCTCGGTCCGACTGAGCGGACGAAGGCTCGGGCTCTTCTTCCTCCATCTCGTCGTCGTACTCTTCTTCCTCCTCTGATGGGGTCTTGTGTACCCCGTACCTTCTCGGGTCGACTGCCGCGAAGCTTTCGTAATGGCCGTCCTGCCTGGCCCTCATCATTTCTTCCAACGACCGTGACCGTGTAATGGGTGTAAACTCTTCGATCGGCTCGTCCTCCGGTACCCAATCCTCCTCAACCTCCTCTATGGCCTTCTTCGTGTCTTTGTATTTCTGTTCCAGCTCCAATCGTTCTCTTTCATAGGACTCTTCCTCGGTTCGAGGTGTCTCTGATCGTGGAGCATCCTGGCGGTCGGATCTTTCTGTGGACTCCTCGTAGTCCATGTACCGAATTTGCTCCAATCTGCGCTTCTCTTCCCATGGCAACCCTGCCAGTGCCTCTTCCGTTATACTGATGGACAGTCGGGGCTCTTCCATCGAGGGGTGTCGCCAAGGATGCGATCTCTGCACAACTGTCTCCGCGTTCGGTCGGTCCTCGTCGATGTACGGCGTGGTTTCATCGAACCTTTGCGCCCAGCTTGGCCGCCTCTTCCGCGTTCTGGGGAACGTAGCGTTCTCCGCGGACTGTGCTCGCGAATCCTTTGGCGTGGACGTCGCATACTCGGCTTTGGCCTTCGATTTCTTGTCGAAGATGCGGGGATACGTGGCGAAGTGGAAGATGTTCTTGCGGGAACCGACCGACTCGGTCGACGGCTGCTCGTCGGACGGCGTTTTCTTCGCGCGGGTTAGAGCATTCGGCAGGCGTATGTTCGGTTTCTTTAAATTGAACTTCGGTCGTTCCGGCAGGTGGAACTTGGACCGGTCCGGCAACGAGAATCTTGGACGATCCGGCAAGCTGAATCTCGGCCGGTCCGAGAACGACGATCTGATGCGCTCCATCCGGCTCGGTCTCTTCTCGGATCTCGACCTGTCCGATCGGCTGCTCCCGGTCGATTTGACTTTCTCGGGCTTGGGTCGGTCCGCGAATGCGAACGACGGCCGCTGAATGTTCTTCAAGCGTGAACGCAGCTTGCCGGCCTGCGACTTCAACCGCTGAGGGAAGCCGCGGGCACCGCGACGCAGCGGCAGCTCTTCCAATGCCAGCGAGTCTACCTGAAATAAAAGAATTGGCATCGTTCAATTCACTAAGCCTCGTTCACATACGCGATCATCGCTGGTTAATTATACGAGGAAGGAACGCGGTTTGTAACATAACAAAAGTGCTTTGTGGCTTGCTTGAACAGTCACGAGGTGGTTTGTTTGTTCGTACGTGCCCGCACCTGCTAGCTACAGACGTTGTTCCTAAACTGTGGATCTTATATTCAGAACAGACATTCTTTTTATCAAATATGGCGAACAAAAATTGTGTTATCGCATTGGTAATTTTAATTAAATAATTAGGCGAGGCAGAAATAAATGAAAATAGACTGGAGTCTCAGTTGATACTATTTCGTAAGCGATTCATGCTGATGACTTTATTTTAACTAGTCAACGCTTCAACTCTAACTATCCTTATAACTAATCTTATTTTGAAGGCGAAACTCAAAACAATAAGCCTATAGTATAGATCTGTCTACTGTACTATACTCTAAGATGGGCAGCTTACTTATAACGAGTAAATTTAAATGTATAGAATATCTTAAATATATAGAACGAGCGTTTCCTACATTTCGCCTAATGAAGAGCGCTTCATTGACTACCACAATGGACAAAAATGCTAATATAGCATTTGTAAAATATTTTTGCATTGAGCAATAACTGCGGCGTAAATCAAGATGGTAATATATATCAGCTGACCTACTCTGTATACATTTGTGACACGAAATGCTCGCGGAGATGGGATGAGACACTAATGACTTCGAGCCTGACAAACGGAATGCTTTATTGCTCGCGTTGCATCTATGTTCTTCTCCGTCCAAAAATAAAGGTACGTATTGTCGAAAATCGATTGTTTCATGGTAGCCAAGTTCGCCGCGCATTCCTCTGCATTGTTTAGGTCTCTGCTGACAACCGCACGCGTTATGCACCGAGAGTGTAAAAATAAATGTAACACAGTGGGCACGTTTACGTGGTTCTCGTAAACGAGCGACCCCACTTTTAAGTTGAGTATACAAAATGGTTCATGTGGGACAATGGAATCAGGTGTCTTTCGCAGTTCTGGATGTGGGAGAAAATTATTCGGGACGTTGAACAATGTTCTATAATTTCACAATTTCAAGGAGAGAGAGCAACTGCTTGCAAGTAGATAAACTTTCGATTAGGATGTTAATAATTTCTCATTTTTAACGGAATTGCACAGGGTACTACTGCAGAAATTAGCGTACTGAAATTGAACGTATATTAGGCGATATTTGTTGATCTTGTACAAGACCAGGGAATTATCCCAGTAGAATGACTGTTCATGATTAATCTTTTGTATTCGTATTTTTACATTTGCAGTCATTTTTTAACTTCAATATATTTCTTCCAATGAATAATCATTTTCGTATCGTATATATATCAAATTGGTCTCAATGCCCTCATAATACTAACAACTTTGCCCTTACAATACTCACAACTCTCATTTTTAGGTAAAAATTATTTTTAAAAATGATGTAGCAATTCTTAATCGGGACACAGATACGCCATTTGAGTTTAAATCTACGGTAAAATTTCTTATTTCCGTATATTTTCTCATGCGGAATTACATTTGCAGACACAGTAGAAGCACGATTATCAGGCTCTCCGATTTAAGATTTTTCGATTGTCCAAATACGTTATACATATAATCAGCTAAATTTAGGGTAATCCACATGCAGAACAATTTCCATTATAAATCGATAGAAATGAAATCTGTCACTATAACTTACTATTTCATTATCCGAACACTCATGTTCACTTTTCCGAAATGTCTTAAACGAACACTGTGAAGCCTCCAGTATCCGAAGTAATGGAATTAAAAATCCAGTATACTTTCTCACTTCATCTACATTGCGATCGGGACGATTGTCACTTTCATGGATCCCCTATCCAAGTACACCCGGCCAATTTCGGAGAACGAAATAGCAGAATAGATTACGTTCTAGCATCGTAGGAACCGTATTTTCTTTCGAGCCGCGACAAAATTAAGCAGCAAAAGCTAGGTTTCGAGGTTCGGCGTGTCGGTAATCCGACTTGTAGTCAGAAAAAGGTGATTAGGAGCATGATCTAGATTTCGCAGAAGCTTCAGGTGTATCGCAAGAGGCGCGGAGTTTAATGGGCCAGAGCGACACTTCTGCGGCCGGTTGTGCCCGCCGAAAGCGTCGTGGCCAGAAATAGCCGCGGATTGCTCTCCATCGATTACTTATGCCGGTATTGCTTTTTTTTTCGCGAACGGTAAAGCCGAACCGGGTTCGAACTTTCCACATGTTTTATGTAACGCGAGCGCCGATCGATCCTATGATCGAACGATACTGGTCGATCGCTGAGCGTTCAGCCACGGTCGATCGTCGCTTCTACGGGGAATGGATATTTTCGAGGGTGTGGTGCAATCGATGGGAAAAACCCGAGAACATTCTGGAACGTTGCGACGCGGTTGCACAATCCCTCCGGACAGTGACACGTTGGCTCCAATGCTTTTTATACGCGTGTTTCGCTAAATATAGGCCCGGTGGGCAACAAACGGAAAACGCCTCGCCGCTCTACGTGCAACCTCCGTCGATGCGGTTCCCTCGTTCGTTTTATACAATGTTGTCGTCCGTGTGTGCTCAGCCGCCACCTTGATTAAGAATCGCGCGGCGTCTCAGGAACGTCCACCTTGCCAGTTTTTTATCGTCCGAACGCTACGCGATCCGATATACTTCGCGATTGCAACAGGAACAACAAAATACGATCGAAGAATCTTCTGCGCACCGGGCGGCAATAAAATAACCGTGATCTCTGAAGTTTATTTTGCGAAGGTGTTCCAAATTATGTTCTCATGCTCCCGCGATTGTCTAGCCCGACGCGAGTGGACACGCCATGCGTGAAAATAACTGTCGGGATCTGGTTTCATTCCGCTAAACGCCCATGTCGTGGATTTTTCGAAGATGAACGTAGAATATGGAAATAAGGAGTGAATAAGATCAGTCGAGTCGAAGATGATTCGGTATGAAGTGCTTTTGCACAATTGCAAATACTATATATATAATAATATTATATATTAATCTATATATATAATAATATTAAATTTTAATATAATAATATTAAAAATAATCAAAATCGTTTTAATTATGAAAAATAATTACCGAATTAATAATCCATTAATGAATGTTTTCTCTCAACAATATTTCTATTGATGTTATATTACAGACGTCCAACGATAAAATCGTAACTATATCTGTTTTCTATTATGGTCTATGATAATAGAGGTTTACCGATGATCCCTCTCGCGATGTTTCTAACCATCTGGATAATCGAGGTAGCACATCCGATAACTGAGGTTGCAATTTTTATGACTGGTAACGCGACAACACCTAACTTATGCGATGTAACTTATTCTCCGACGTGTTCGTATAAACAGGGATCTACCGTCCAACGAAAATCAATGTTCAAAGCGCTTACCTGACTAGTGTTGACCTCGCCGTCGGTCCTCGACTCGGCACCAGGTGTGGCAGGGCTGAGGAATCGTTCCTCCAGCCTTTCCTGCAACTGCTGCGGGGTTTCGATCTCCTCGGAGGTGTCGCCGGTCTCGACGAGTTCCCGGCCCTCCATCGCGCTGTCCTCGATCTTGCCATCCAAGGGCAGCCGGACATCGCCGGCCTGTGTCAGCTCAGGCGGCAATCGTCCTCGGTCGTCGATGCTGTCGTCGCTGTCAGCGACGGGCACCACATCCGTGTCGGTGATCCGGACGACCGGTGCCACCGCCGGTTTCGGCGACGGCGCCGCGATCGGTTCGTACTCGTGCTCGCTGTTGTAAAAAGTCACCCGTTTCTTTCTCGGTCTCACCGGCATTTTCGTTTCGGTTAGTTCGTCTTCTCTTAACGTGCCTTTGTTAGCCAGCTTAGTCAAAAATCGGAAGAAGGATCGATTGTGCCAGCGATCCCGCACGTTCAAGGTGCCGTGTTTGATCTTCGTCAGTAGGTTATTGATGGCGGGAGAATTGACTAGCGTCGTTAATTTTGGGAACATTGTTAGTTACGTACATGCTCCAATTTGCGATTTTGAAAGCGTTTCGTGCTTTCTATATTTTTGCGGATATTTTTCGCCATTTGTTAATCACGATTAAGTCAGCTGGAAATTTGATCAGTGTTCTTGATCACGATTCAGCACCGTTTTATCAACTGATTGATATCGTGTCAGTCTTCTTATTTACGACTCGGTGTCGAAGATTAACGCTTGTCTGTGCTCGATTAATACTGCTTTTTGATTCAGTCTTATAAATTATAACTTAACTAATCAATTAAGTAGTAATCTCGTCGATTGCGATTTGAATTCTCTTAATAAAACACTCGAGCAGAGTTTTGCGCGATTTAGTCTAACACAACCAGTTTCATTGCAGTCTTATCGTTCACAACCCAAGTTATAGTACCGTAACAACATAATAACAATTGCCTGTCGAATATCTAATAAATTATGTTTTGGACATTTTTATCTCTGATTAAACGTTATACAAAATAACCTGAATCAAACTTTTAGTAACATTACACGATTGTAACACACGTGGATTGATTCATGATTACTGATCTCAAGTGAGCTTTTGTAGTCACTGATAAGTCAAGGTCATTGCCGACCGCTGCAGTCAGTACGTTAAGTGGCTTGCAAAATCGACATTATGAACAATCGGAACAATTGTTGTCAATCTGGGGATAGCATCCCAACGCAATTATACAGGATCATGTTCCAGCAGCCATGACAAGCGGCTGATTATTGCGTGACCGTAACACCGGAGTCAGACGTATCAGTAGAGAAAGCAGGCATTAGTCGGCCGGGGATTCCAGCGGTGTTTCTTCGATGATATTAACGGGTTAGTTTTTTGCTGTCTGGACGCATTGTTAGTTCGAAGACGGCGTAACAGGAGGGCAGTGTTCAAGGAAGACAGAGATTCAGCTTCCATTGTTTGTGTAAGTTTCTCCGGACCTAGTGGAGTACTGTTCCAATGATAAAAATTTATGAATTTTTTTAATAGAGTACTCACAATTTACTGCAAATATAAAATAAAGGAATGCGCTAGTGCGGTATTGTGAATACGTTCACTGTCCACGTCATTGTCATCGCATAGTACATTAAAATATTTACTTTAACAATTCGTAATTATTATCTATCGACATCGTTTTATTGCGAATAAAGCTTTACTTTGAATAAATATTATTCCATAATGATAAAACTGTGTACTATACACGGTGTATGCGTAAGACAGCGAACTCACTAAAGAATGGATTGAGTGGTCATACATCAACTGCTATTTTTGGCATGACGGGAGTAGACTGTGGATATTTGTGCAAAATAAAAATTGCTTACGCTAATCGCAAGAATTTTAAATTACTTGAGAATGTCCTCTCGCTTTTAGTAATTGTAACAGTATCCTTAAATTCTTCTAATCTCGTTATAGTTTTGCATTAAAATTATTCTTGTCATAAGTGCATAAAATCCGCAGTCTATTCTAGTATCTACAAGAAGCGTAAATTATGAACAGACACAGATTATGTAACACAGACTGGAAGCTTATCAATTTGCAACATTTCATCGTAACGCGCTGTACTAAGTTTAACCCCTTGCACTATCGCTGCTTTCATGCTATGATGATTAGCATTTATTCGTATTTAATAATTTTCCTAATAGGATCAGACAATTTTTTTCGTATATTGTCTGTATTTATTTTCGTTTCTATACTTTGAGCATTTATTTTTACTTCGACGTAGAAGACATTAATGATGTTCATATTTAGTAGAGCTTGCATAAAATCTTTGCCACGAGTCTGACTCGTTATTACAATGCAAGGGGTTAATGAACGAAGACAACGATCTACAAGCGGTTACCCTCGAATAATCTTAAGAATCCTTGCACCCCACTCAGTGCCGGTCACCGTCATCTCCGATCATCGAGCGTCGTCATGATGTTCAGCGTTATCCCGATCATCGATACCGGTGTTCCCATTATCGCGATGCAATAACATGCCCACTCGATCATGTCTATCCATTCGTTCACTTTCTTTCCCTCTTTCTTCTACTTTCTCCCTCGTTTTACTCTAGCTATCTTCGTTCTCTCGCCGTCCCCGTCTATCTTCGGCACCTCTCCCTCCGCCCTCTCACTTTCATCCCTCCCTACTTTTCCTCTCACCCGGCGCGATGCTCTCTGTCTTTCTCACTTTCTCTCTCGCTCTTCCAAATGTTCCATCTGTTTAACTATCTCTTTCTCGCTCTTTCAGTCCATACCATCCTTCCTCTCCCTCTCATCGCCTTTCTTCATCGCCACTCACTTTCCCTCGCTCTTCTAAATACTGCTTCTCCCCCTCCTTCCGCCTCACCCTAGCTCTGTCTCTCCCTAATTGCGTCATCACTTTGCATTCTCTGCTCACTTTCATTCTTTCAAATATTCGCTTTCTCTTTCTGTTTTATGACTATCTTTCTGTCACACCCCCTAAAATGTTCCATCACGCTTCATCTTCCACTCACTTTCTCTCTCATTCTCTAAAATATTGTATTTTTCCTCCATCTCGCTCCCACTTTCCCACTCATCATACTACCAAACGCTCTCTCATTCACCCTCCATAATGGTCCATCCCCTTTCGTCTCCCTAGCAGTTTCTCTCTTATCCTCCCTAATGGTCCGTCTCCTTCCATCCCCCATCACTTTCTCCCCCATCCTCCCATAACTTCCCCCCCCCCCCCCCTTCCCACCGTAAGGGACGCGACAAGGGTTGAGACGGCAGGCGCGAGCGCCACGGTCGATCATTCCCAACCCTCCACGCCGATCAGGCGTTCCCACGCGAGACAGTACGCGACAAACACATTCAACACTGGCGAGAGAGCATCGTCGTGTCGTCCGCGTTCGGATGTCTGGACGCGGAACCGAGCGAGCTGACCGAGGATTCTATGTATAGCCAGCCGGGCGAACCTTAAATAGCTGCGGCAGTTCGCGAGCATAGTCGAGTCGCGTAACCTATACTACTTTGCACGGCGCAGATGTCGCATCTTTTGGCGGATTAGCAGGGCGCTACGGATTAAAGCCGGGTTGCGAGCCAACTAGCGAATTAAAGGTTCGATCAGAGCCGTCTACGCGATATCCTCGAGCGGCAATGGTCGAAGCACCAGGCGGTGGATGGTATTTGAAACAGGGGTTAAAGTAGGGTGTGAATCGACGAAATCGAGCGATGCGACGATGGGGGCGAGGGTCTAGCTACTGGTGATTACTGACCTGCAGCGGACCGCAGGTGGCTGCTGCATCGTCCTGGACGGCGGTCTACTGATGAGAGCACGTCGTTCCGGCAGAAGCGAGTCGCTCTGGTAGTACTGACAGCCGCAACGGACCTCGCGGCCGAGGCTCGACGTCGACGAGGCTCGCGAAGCGCGTCCTCGTTGATCCGACTCCATCCCCACCCCCCTAGATTCCACTTGTCCACCTCCAGTCTCCTCTTCCTCTGCCTACCTGACGGGACCACGTCGGCTATATTCACGATCGCGTCGTTCCCTCCTCCAGTGTCAGCCGTCGTTCCTCCGTCGTTGTTGTCGTTGTCGTTGTTGCGGTTCGCTCGTTGCTGTCGTCTTCGTTGTTTTTCGCCTTCGTCGTCGCAGTTGCACGAGCTCCGTGAACCCGACCCTGCGTTGCAACGCGAGATCTCACGACGACCCCGGAGAAACCGTAAGGTAGAGAAAGAGAGAGAGAGAGAGAGGGAGAGGGAGAGAGCGAGCGAGCGAGAGGAGAGATTCGGTACGAGAGAGCAGCCCGCTGCAGCGACTTCTAGCCGACTCTCTACCCTCTGGCTGTGCACAAGACCGAGCCGGACCGGACATCGGATTATTTATAGAAAGTTTTCGTGTCGGCCGCGTATCGAGACCGTGCCGGCCAGAATTCCGTCTCACCTGCCATGCGACGCCGGATCCTCGCACCACCTGGCCGCGTGCTCGGGCGAAACCACGCCGACGCTATGGGGTGCCATAGGGCGGGAATCTACGATTTCCTTTTCTGTATCGGTGCGATACACGCGTCTCGTTTCCAGCGACACTCAACGTGGCATTATTTGACGCGGCGGTATCGTAAGAGGTAACAGGTAATCTTTGTTCGACACCGTGTTCCTGTAATTGGATGTTGCTCTAATCCTTTGGCTACGGTAGATTTTAGACACAGCATATGATACTTTAATCACAACCTATACTACACGAACGAGGATCGTGTATTTTTCAAATTTATACTGAAATTGCCGAGACAATGAACTGTCTTCGGTAGTAACAATAATAATAATAATAACAATAACAGCAATAATAATGATAAAATATAATAATAGTAATAATAAAATATAATAATAATCTCTGACTGGGGTTTCCGGTTGCTTAAGGCCTGTTCACACAAGATCAGCGCGTTACTATAGTGGCCAATAACTACTTACTACTAAACTAAATGCATAGAAAAGTGTTCGAATTAATATAGTTGATCTACCGGAATGGGACTGTCTACTGGACTAAATTATTTTAATAAATATACATTACTCGTCACTCTACCAAATTATTGGCTACGTTCGAACTAATCTCTGTAGGCGCCAAAATTTTGCTTAAATTTACTGGGCACTGATAGGCGCCAACAATACATCAGCTTTTCAAAACGTTTGTAGGTGTTTAGGGGTTAACGGTTTGTTTGAAGGACGGAACAGTTTATCTAGATTTAGAGACTTTTGTGCTGTTGTATTTAGTGTTATTGTGTTCTATTAGGATCTGCGAAAAAGGTTGTGAAAGCATTTTAAACTCTATTAGATCATTTACTTTGATTTCATGGAATTTAGATCGCTTTGAGAAAGTGTAGGATGTTATTCGCGCGGACATTGCATATTTGAATATGTAACATATTTAATAAACTGTATGATAAATTAGAGATCTCGATAATCTTCAATAGCGTGAAACTGCAAATCCCGCAGAGAACGTAGAAAATTCCGCGCTGTTGATTTGTCGATGAGACTAGCGTCTATTTTAACCGCGGAATTGATTTCAGGCTGTTTACATGGAAGTGCACTGCCCTGAATTCGTATAAATCGGTTTGTGAACATAACCGGAAAGTTTAGATCTTTTTATAATTGACTTACTTACGGGACCATCAATCGTTGAACATTCACGAATTTCAATATAAGTATTACAAATACACTTTCTATCGTGCAGATACAGAGCTATCTAACTTGGAACAACACGGTTGAATGGAAGAATAAGTATTTCTCTATTTACATTCTTTACACTGTGTTAAAAAATTATCGAAGTCCAGGAATACAGGAAAAAAGGATAATAATACTAATAATGATAATAATAATAATAATTGGACTACGGATCTTTATGCATTAATGACTACTTTATAAATTGCAAGGAAAGACTGCTACCATGTCTGCTCGAATCCGAAGAAATCGCTCAACAAGCCTAAAGATCCGTAGTGCCATTCGACAGCTATTCAAATATGCAAACGTAACTTCCACAAACATCTTGATACAAACAGATACGAGAATGTTCGAACGAATGAATAAGAAAAATAACAGATTGTCGCCATCGGGACAATGATCAATTACGTCTACAACAATCCGATCAAATCGTATCACTAAAAATCATCGAACGTTGGAATTCGGGAAACGGTGGCGTCTTCGATCGGCACCGGAAGCGGTCCTCCGCGTCGGTTCTCCAAGATGGCCGCTCGTAGGAACAACATAACGCCTTGCTCGTTGCTAGATCGGTTACGCAACAGCGGGGAGAGCGATGCTCGGGATGAGCACGATCGAGCGGAACCGAACGGATACACTTCGGCCGACCACACGGATTCGTCGATTATGTCACGTCTTGGCACTCGACCATGCAACGAACACGGCACGGCGCGCCTCGGCGAGCAACAAAAACGCTGCCATCCGTCGATGGCCGAAATATAGCAGAGAATGACCGGGTTTCCGAACGCATCACGGCTGACGTCCCTAGCGAATTGCGAACAAATTTTTCTCTGCATCTGAGACGACACGACTCGGAATCGTACTACGCCGCCGGGGATGCTCGTTAGACTGTGGATTTATATGCGATCATATCAAATATAGTCAGTCACAACAGTCTATGTATTCGAATAAAAATAAGCGACTGCTCTGAACGTTTTTTATGAACATTGATTCAATTATTAATTATAGCTAATAAGTTGTGTATCTTGAATTTATTTAGAGAACGATACAAACGAATACAACATACGAAACGTGTATGCTACGGAAAGATATATTAAAGTATGCAAAATTTGTTGTTGTAACCGTCGTTAGCCGTTAGAATGACAAAAATTGTTTTCTTCACTCTGACGTACACCGTGAAAACTCTCGCGAATTACGAAAACATAGTTTCAGCTCTTTAGAAGTTGCTCGCTTAACAGCTAATAAATGAACGAATGTCCATAAGATCATTAAAATTTATTTCTCTCTTGCCGTTTTATGGTTACTCTTCTATAATGTATTATTCTTTGTACTGACGGAGGCGTTCGCTTTAAAGGTCGATTTCTTTGTTTCCCTTATCGTATGGAACGGCGGCTTCACTTCTATATCACAATTCCAGAGAACGTCGAATCTTTAGGAAAAAACGTATTGAACTTTATTGGCTAAAGACCTAATAATAAATAACGAGATTCATTTATAATTGTCCAACGTTTTATAGAATCAACTTGCGTTAGAATTTTAGTTGCTAAAGGAATCATGAATTTCTCATTCCGTCGTCTAACCTGCCCTCGATTGTTTAATCGTCTATCTCGTCGCGTGTGCCGTATCTGTACGATGTTCATATTCGTTTGCTGCGAATGAAATGTCTCATTCCATATCGATCTTCTATCGATCATCTCGCGACATTAAAATCTCGCCGACGGATTTTCTCGTTTCTGATATACTTATACCGGACTGTCCACTTCTTTTAGCAGAAATAAAAATAGTAAAACTTTTTGGATCAAAAACTTTGGCATCGACCTATGCTCAGAGATCTTCGCCCGACGTGATGTGCAACGCCCGACCTAAATGGAATCGACATTTCACGCGCAACGGCGATTCCGAATGTCCGCCTAATCAGCACGAGAGCACGCAGCATCCCCTAAATCAACCACGGTGAGAATGTTACCTTGACAGTTGCGCAGTCGGAGCAGGAGGAGGTAATGAACGATGATCCAGCAGTGACGAGCGAATCTGTAAAGAACAGAATCAGACGGGCGCCGGATGTCGCATGATTCATAAAGAGTGAGGGGATAGTGATGGATCTGAGTGCTCGCAGACCGACACGCAGTAACAAAAAAAAATACAGAATATCCAAAGAACTGTATCAAAGTGCCTCTGTTGTCCTTTTTTCAAAGTATTCTTCCAAGTCAATAAAAAATTCCAAGTGAACATCGTCGGGGTAGTGACCTTGAGCTATATTTCGATCCGACTATAGATCGCAGAGCTGCGAGGGAACGCGCCAGAGGAGGACAGAATATCACAAAGTGTCTCTTAACTGTATTCACCCGGTTCTAACTAAAATTGCTTTCGACGTCGGCGAAACGTTTGCCCAGGAATCGACTCCAGAACCGGAAACGACCGACGCGACGCCCCCGCAAGCCGGACGGATCGGTCACGGTTAAAACCTCTTAGGCACGACGCGCCATTAAAGTGGCTTTCGCGGATAATTCGAGCCTTACTCAAATGTTATTAATTACATGTTATTCAGTATGATTAGTTATTAAAGTAACCGATTAAAGTGAAAGTGTATATATACAGTACACTAAGAAATTAATATATATAGCTAATACTATATGCAGCTATACCAAAAAACATATACATATATTACGAAAAATGGTAATTTAGTTACGAAAAATTTCATTCGCGCAAAATCCAGCCGTGCCTAAGAGGATAAGAATCGACGAGCATAGTCGCCGCATGGTCTCCGACCGTCGGTCGCGGCGCGTCTGTCGGCGTTTCCTCGTTTTATAATCAACAGACGAGATTCCGCAACGAACCCAACCAATTCGTTTCCGGTGACCTCGATCGGTCATCGGATTATCCATTCTTCTGACGATTCTATTTGAAAACCCGTTTATAAATGTTCACAGAAAATTTGCCCGTGGTCAGAGAACCCGTGCACACATTTATAAACATTTTAAGTATCTCGAGTATTTGTTTCATGGCTTTGTTCTTCGAATTCCCTTTGTAGGAGCTCCTCGCGTCTATAATTTCCTTAGAATCTATAAGCGTTAACAGAAAGACAAACTTTAGCGAGGATGTTATTTAAAATTTTTTGTTAGTCCATGTATAGACTGTGGATTTTCTCGAAGTTCGACAGAAGTGTGCGGTTCTCTTCAAAATGGTCGAACTTTTTTGTAGTTGAATCAAATCAGTCGATTTTTTTGTGGCATGCCAAGAACTAGGTTTCTAGACAATGTCTAAAAAATTGTTGCAAATATAATAATTGGTTGGAATGACAGGAAAATTGTAGAAATCGCGTTTCCAAATTTTTTATCTGAGCACCAAAATCGGACGATGTTTAAATTTTTGTTACGTGCTTGATTAAAAAAGTTGGAAAACATTGTCTCGTCATTCCACCTAATTACAGTTTATGTAAAAAAGATTGATATTGTTCTAGCAAACTAGACTTTTCATCATCTCGAAATAAATCCGGTTCATTTGATTCAATGTTAGAAAAGTTGTTCACATATAATTTTTCATAACATTCCATCTGATTATTTTAGTAAGTCCCTAATATTATAACCTTAGTATAGATCTCTTCTAATGATTTTAGAGGTTGATATTTTGTCTCTTAATTGTTGTCATGAGTGCCAAAAATCCACAGTTCGTCTACACAGTCCTTTTGCCCGATTACATTGAAATTAAATGCATAAAGACCCGCATCAGACCTCAGAGTTTCAGAACGAGTTAAGATGAGGTATGCAGGTCTGGGTTTTGCTCGCAGCAAGTGCAAGGTCTGGTCAGATCTAGTCTCATCCACGGTCCTCAACCGACTAAATCGACGAGTCCGTTGCGTCTCCTCCGTCGACTATAACTACGCTGGACATTATAAACAGTAAATATAGAACGATCGTCTTGCGTATGCGTCGCGTAACCGCGATGTCGGGTGGTTAGGTCACGCACAGCGTATTATTATCGCGTTCGAAGATTGCGGGCTCTTACAAAACATAGAGAATGTACAGGACATCTGTTATAATACACTGTGCCGCGTGTAATTTCTTTAAGGGGTTATCACACTTCCGCAGCAATCAAACAGGTAAAATATATTTCTAGTAATCCGACAGCGTATTTATATGCAAAATAAATATTGCCTACGTTAATTGCAAGAGAATAGCTAATTAGAAGTTTCATTCTGTCGCTAACAATACTAATAGGTTAAAGATAATACGTTGACACATATAAATTCCTCTAAATGCATAATAAATAATAAATGCATAAAATCCGCTGTCTACTAATAATTTATCTTAAATTAAATTACGGCTCTGTGAAAAACTTATTCCCAATTTATCCCTTATCGGACGTCAGATTTTCAGACCTAATAATATAATGTCACGTGGAACGTGATACACGTCCGATAAGGGTCAAAAGTTATATTTCTTCCGTCGCATTGAATTTTGTTAATAATCCCTCTGGACTTAAATATTAAGTATGACAATATTCTCGTTCCTAAAAATTTCTTTAAGAGTGAAACATTGTTATTTTCACGAATGCGTGTGATAATCCCTTAACAACGATGCTGCGCGAACTTTCGTCCGACAATACTGTAGATCGATTACGCTACTCCCGAGTCGTTATCTTAGTGTCCCTTTCCGTTTCTTCCTTGTCTTTCTCTCGTTTTTATAAAGACTACGTTTTACATAATCGTATTGTATGTACACACGAACACAGTTGAACTCTTATTCGATCTTTGTTGTTTCATTTTGTTGTGTTTGATCGTTTGTCTGTCCCTTGTATCATGCTTCTCCTCGCCCCGCTGGGTCGATTTCCGACGTAATGGCGGTCGCGAGCGCGTTTTTCACGGGGCGACATCGTACAATTCGGCGAATCGTCATCCGTGATCTCCGGACTCGATGAGAGACGCGGCTGCCGGCTCGCGAGCGTTCCATTTTTTTCTTTTTTGTTTATAAATAAACGAGCCTCGGTTGGGCCTCTATGACGCTTCGGCGAACCGCTGGGGGGAACGGGCTCACAAGCAAAATGGCGGCGCGTTTCGGGAATGACGGGAACTTGGAAGATAATGAGGACGGCCCACAAGTGGATTCATCTGCACCCATTCGAGTCTTTTCGAGTCACTTGCATATGCAAATGGCAAAACACTTTTTGAAATCATTCATAGAAATACAGCGGAGCAAAAATTTGTTGCACTGGATTCGACACTTGTGACAGCGTTTTTGGACCGACAACTGTGTCCCGCAATATGTACAATCTGAAGTATCAGAATAGTTTTTTTAGAAGCGTGTCAGATTATATACATATTTCACTAGTTAAAGGCAACATTCGTTTCATTCAATTCAACTTATAATTTAATATGAATATTGACAATTTTATTTGAAAATGTTATGACATCTTCCTAAGCATTTTATTTTTGTATGCATTACAATCGATATATCCAACAGAAAGTCGTATTGTCCTCAAATTGCAGCTCCCACAATTTTGTAAATGCTCTCGTTTCAAATGAACGACATTGAAATATTAATTACATTTTTATGCAAAACGAAAACGGTCTGCATCGGTTGAAAAAAAAAAAGTAGAAACTATGCAGTGAGTTTTTCCTTTTTTCAATAACTTTAGGAGATTAGAAACAATACATTGACATTTTCAAATTCGTTTAATCGGTTCGCAATAAAATTGAACAGCTCCTAACGTTAGGGAGGTTCCACGGCGTGTCTATACGAATCATTCAGTTGCACAGAAATATTGTTCCTCTGACTGTATCGCATGAACTGATTAAAAGTATTTCCAGGTTTACAAACGTGCTTGGCGACTCGAATACAACCCGACGATCCTGCATTGCGTGATAAACCTAGCTGCACGAGCCTCCCCGATCTAAACTAATCGGCTACGACGAATGAACAATAGAACAAGTACGATGAATTTATAATTGTCCTTCGAAATGGCGATTCAAACACACGAACTAATACTGTACAGTGACTTAAGACGTACGTTTTCCTTTTCTATCTCGTGACGTTACGTGTATAAAAATAAATATATCACAATATATTGGATCGCTGTAAAAGTCACGACGCCGTTCCCTTACAACTGAAATCTTCTATTTGTCCTATCTAGACAAGAATCCTATACCCGTCCCCGACCCCCGCGAGAAGGTACAACGTTCTCGCGATCAAGAGGCTACATCAGTGGCTTTCGAAAACCGGGGCACTGTCCCCTCGAAATTATCTAATTTCCGTTTCAACGGTTTCATTGTACATCAAACAGAGCCGCTGATTTCTGAGACACTCGATTAACGTGGTACCCGCGCAAGAAGATACCCGGTATCTATCTTGTCTATTCGATAGGGTTATCCTTCAGTGACACGATGATCCAAATAGTTTGCTTGGAATCACCTGGGACCCAGGTACCCAGAAAATGTTGTCTACCTAGGGCCCAGGTTCTCGTTCCGTCGTGGCAAAATTTGTCTGCTACCTAGACACCTGGTCTGAACTCAAATAATTTTTGCTTACGATAGAAAAATGATTCTTCTTTCATCCGGGCAATTTTTGCTTACGAAGAAAGCATAGTAACATTATTTTTCTTTTAACCAGGCATCTGGTTTAGTTTAAATGGTTATACAATTTTAGTTTGTTCAAGGATCATAGCAAGGAGATTTTTCTTTTATCTAATCACCTGATTCAGGTGCTCGAATTGTTTTGGCTCATCTAGGAATCATGAGAAGATTAGTTTTCTTCGCGGACGATTTTCGTCTATCTAAACAAACCCTTCGATACCCCTGTATTATTATCGTCTATTCCGGTTCCCGAGTAATTCTACAATCGGACAATTTAGTGCAGCAGATGACCCAGATAGCCAACGAAAGTGTCTCTAACCAGGTACGTCGAATATCCCGTGAAACCAACAGCCCCGACACGAAACGAGTAACGCGTTCAATTCGGGATCGTCGAGTTCGAATGAATCACCCTGTAGAACGGGAGACACGACGAACGAGGGTGAACAGAATCGAGCGAGAAACGGTGAGACGTGGGAGGGAGTTTTCGGTGCGTGGGTGATGTTCGGCCGATTGCAAGTGGGAACGATCAGAGAGAGAGAGAGACGGAGCAGAGGAGCCGGAAAATCGACGCGTCAACGAAAATAGAATCGCGTTAAATCCGACGGACGCGTACAACAAACTACGATCGAGTCCCGGCATGTCGGGGCCAACATCCGATCCTCTATGTTCGCTGAACGTTGGACAAGACCTCTCGACGATTCGTTTTGCCACCGAGCCCTCCCCGCTTGGACTTCGTTCTACACTCGTCGTTAAGTACTTCTGTCTTCGAACATCTTTCGACTTGCTCGCTATAGATCGCTCAAACGTAACAACGGCGACTCCCTCACGTTCACGAAATAATTGACGAAATATTGGAATCTAGAAGTGAAAAAGACATTTGTACGAAAGGAACGTATTGTAATTTACGTTTACAATAGTGTCGCACTTATAGAGAGCAAAAAGATCGGCTTTACTGTCTTTGGTACAGGGGTAATCGAAACGTTTCACTGACAGAAAGGGGATCTATGATAGAAAAGTAGAAAAGATATCTATCGTGTGTTACTGGGGGGAAAGTATCCGGTGAAAATATTTAGCGACGAGTGCAGCAGTTCGATTCGCTCGAGAGGCGTTGCAGAAGTTCGTGTTTTATAGTTGATCGAGCAATCGCCGAGAACGGAAACGGGATAAGGGGATCGAGCGTGCTATCTGCGTTGGATATTCCGGAACCGTACCGAATCGAGTCGAACCGAACCAACAACACGCTAAAGCTTAAATCGTACAAAGCACCAGTGCGTACAAATCACTCATCATCGCTCACATGCAGAATCACAATGTCTTTCTTTCATACGTATAATTACCATCGACGCAGTGACAGAATATATTATATTTATATTTATATTCATATTTATATTTATGTTCATATTTATATTTATATTTATATTTATTTATATTTATTTATATTTATTTATATTTATTTATATTCATATTTATGCACAATGTGTGACGGAAGTATTCCAACGAGGGGACAATCAAACGTTTATTATGCAAAAAGTTGAACGCGACGTTTCCACCGGTTTTTTCTTTTTTCAATGAATCTACCACGTGTACGGAACAAACGATTGCTAAATAGACTGCGTTGTCTTTTATGCAGACAGTAATTTTCGTAAAACAATCTACAAAGATCAGAGTAGAAAGCAAGATTTCTTTCGCCGTCGCGGAACCGTCGTTCGGTTGAACTTATTACATCCGTTTACGCGTGGCGTTTCGCAGTCTATTTAGTTAAAAATGTATATAAAAAATTCAGATTAGATAATCTGTATATAGAATACTTTTTTTTTGGAGCAAGTACAGGTTGAGTTGGCAGATGATGTCTCGGACAGAGAATCGATTTTCAGTCGTTTCATATTAACATAAAGATTACAAAATATCCTCGATTAAAGTAAGACTTATGTACATATGTATATCACGATAGAGTGCTCGTGTTAAGAAAAGCGTAACACAGAATCTGTACTGAGCTTCGTCGAATTTCTTATTTTATTCCCGTTCCGATGTATCGTGACGATCCCAGCTCGGGCTCTCTTTCGCGCGATTACGCGGGATACACGTGTTCTCGGTCTTTCCTACGATCGAGTAGCGCAGTTTTAGTAATTCACAACTCTACCCACGCAACTTTTACATAACGGCCCATTGATCCCGGCCCGACGTTCGAACACTTTCGTCGCTCACTGTGCACACATATAGATTTTTTCTTCTTTTATTTATTTTTATTCTTGTGTTTCATTACTAGTCCGTAGCAAAAAACTGGCAGCGGTGTGTCGCGGTTACATAGAATGTTCAGAGTATTCTCACACTCTCTCTCTCTCTCTCTCTCTCTCTCTTTCTCTCTCTCTTTCTTTCTTTTTTGTCTCGCTCGCTCGCTCTCTCTCTCTTTCTCTCTTTCTCTCTCTCTCTCTCTCTTTCTCTCCTCATTCATTCTGTGTTCTCCATAATTTTGTTTGTTTACTGTTCACGCGGAGAAACGCGTTCCCGGCGCCGCGAGATTCTTTTTGACGCCTCCATCCGACGCCGGGTTACCCTGAGACACGGCGTCGATCATTTTATATTAACCACTGTTAAATGTGTACACCCGGGTGGAACGATGAAAACGAACGCTACCGAAAACTCCGCTCGGATCGAGCCCTGAACACCACGAAAGTTCTGTTTCTTAGAAGTTACTTGATATGGAGGAGCGCGACGTTCGATATGATTCATTCCGAAGCGAGATCTTCGGCTGGCCCGATTTTATTTTCCAGTCCTTCGAGGCACTGTGGCTCTACTTGAAACTGTCCGGTTTACAATTTTTCAACTGTCTAGCGACGATCGTTACAACTCCATCCGAATTTCAAACCAGGAATGACGAAAAATTATAATATAATTATAATAATATCAAAATAAATGTTTTCGATATTAATTGTAATAATTAGAAAGTTTTCTCTTTTTTTTTAGTCATCCAACTCAGTTTTTAAAAATAACGTAGGTACATTTTTTAACTCTTAATTTTCTTAGTGTTCTAAGCTTCATTTAATCACTCTTATCTTAAATGCATAGACTGTATAATGAAACAATAACTTAGAAAATTATATTAAAGTATGTACAAATAGTTCTGTGAAATTTGAATTCTTAGAATTTTATTCAGCAATTTATTTCATGCCTCGGTGTAAGGAGAATTGTAACACACAAAAGAATAGTGTTATAATCGTTGAAAAATTGTAAATGTAATTTTAAAAATAGCTCTTTACCCATTTTAATCATTCAATATCGAGTGTTCATCCCACCAAATCATTCGGTCCCGTAACTTGATCTTTGCTTGTTTTGTTGTTTGCTACCACGTCATTACCCCCTTCGAAGAAACAAATTTTAAGAAACGTACGGATAATTTTAGTTATTTATACTTTATACAATATAAATATATATCAATTGAACGAAGTTGACACTGGCCGTGTACGCAACCTTTGAGCTTCGATATCTAATATTAAAATGTAATATCTATTGCTTTTTATCATTTAGAAGAATGTCAGAAGTTAAGCTGGAATATTTCGAACCAAATGCTATTTAATTAGCAGGTACTGTATGCAGCGAAACGACGATTGACCCTTCGTGGCCTGGAATTATTATGAAATGTCATTGAAATGTTGCGGCGAACTAAATGCGGTTAGATATTTTTAAAATAACAACCCCTGTCCATATAATATCGTGATGAGAATTTTAAACAGAATTTGATAGCATTGTTCTCTCGACGATATACAGGGTGTTTCATATAAATCGAACCTTCTAGTTGTCATACCTAGTTGTAATTACACGGAAGCTGATTCTGGAATTTGAAATCTTATGCAAAATAAGATCCTTGGTCGTTCAAAAATCTTAGATCCAAAATTTTAGATAGATCGAAAGTTACACTATCGCAAACAATGATTGCAAAATAAGTGAGTGGTACAATTCAATAAAAGAAATTATATTCAATATATACATAAGACTTTGTAGATTATCTCGACAGTAAGTAATTAATAACGAAGCTACTAAACAAGATAACTAGGTAGTCCGATGTAGATGGAACAGTTTTTATGATCTTTCAAGCAGATGCAGTTTTCTCACGATAAGATTGGCTTAGAGCGAGCTTATCATGCAATTGCACGAAGAAATCTGAAGATAGGGGACCAAGATAGAGACACGTGCATTAAAGACGTAATGCCATTTGCACGTGTTGCATGCACGTTTTCCAACCATCTGAAACGAACTGAACGAGACCCAAAAACTGGCATAATTCAGGACACAAAGGGTTCTGTCCCCGAAGAGGGTAAAAAACGACACCGTTGGACTACCGAACGAAACACTGCGGAGTGTTTCCTACAGGGATCACCGGCAAACAGAACTTCCGCATTCGCTCAATCGACGATCCACCTACATTATAGACGTGGCGCCGGAAATTCAACGTTGCACCCGGGGCCACGCGCGTGAAAGCGTGTACGTGTACGTCGAAGCCCGCGGCGTTCGATCGAGCGACAGTTCCTTTTTATGTGTTTTCCTCTCTTTTGTTATTCTTGCGTTCTTTCTCCCTTTCTCTCTCTCTCTCTCTCTCTATCTCTCGCATTCGCACACACACTCTCGCTCTCTTTCTTTCTTGTTCTCGGTTTCGTCGAGCACGCGGATTACTCGCCGTTAGACGTTGCGGTTCTTGTTCTCTTTTTTTGTTTCTTTCTTTTCTTTTTCTTCCTTTTAATGAGGTCTCAGTGTAACGATTTTATTTTTGCCATTATAGATACAGTAATCGTAATCGTAGTCGTGGCTGTACGGCGGCAGCAGGGACGTCGACTCGGTGGCCCGGCAGGGAAGATGCCGGGGTCAGGCGAGCTCGTTGCTGTCCGGGAAGTGGTCGCGGCAGTCGAGACACGCGGCCAGGTCGAGCACCAGGTGATGGAGCGTCGGGTGCTCGAGCACCTCCGCGTCGGGCAGCGGCGGATGGCACCGGGGTCTCTGCTGTCGACCCCTGAACGACCGGTGCAGGTTCAGCACTACGTCGCAAAACACGTACCGCACCAGCAACAGCCGTAGGAAATCGTCACCGAAGAATTGCAACACGCTGGTCTCTGTCAACAGAAACGCAACAGTGTTAATTACAGCCTGGACACTTATTTCTTTAGTCTTCTACTTCATCGTCCATGGACCAGACTCGGCTCCATTTTTACTAAATCTTTCAAAGATGGCAGTAAGGGTCGAAATATATCTGAGAACATATTAATTTAAAGAAACCACTTTTGAAAACAATTACGCTATTGTGCTCTTAATCATTTCAGGACACTTTATGGCGACCTAGGAGGGAGATGGCGGGAGAAAAGAAGTCCATGTCGTAATCCTAATAGAGGACTCAACAGTGAAGTTATTTAGAGTGACCAGTCTCTGATTAAGAAGAAGAATGTCACACACGCGCGACGACTGACTCGGATCAATAGTGAATTGCACATATTACATAAATTATTTCTTATATATATATTTTATCAGTTGCCATTGAAAAAGATCGTGTTACTTGTAACTAAACAGTTTCAGAATATCGTACAAATGAACTAGTAATACTTGTACGTTTGTGATTTACATTATAATACTGTGTCGTGGTCGTGTTATTACTAGACCTTGAATTTAATGTGTTTATAACAAAAGTGAGTAAAAGAAATATAAAACAGTGGAAATTCTCGAGGTATTTGAGAATGTATCGGCTTTATTTTCAAGTTACCCCTTGCACTACGGTGTCCTTCAGAATTACCTTGATTACTACTTTCTTGTTCTTAATAATTTCCTTGATGTCACCAAATGATTTTTGTTTCACTATTGTCTTCGTTCACTTACATTTCCAGATTTTGATCACAGAAGAGTCAAATTTTGTTTCGATTTAATAGAAATGATTGGCAGCCTTATTTATTGAATCGTGCAATAAATATTCAGTACGAGTTTGACTCGTTATTATAGTGCAAGGGGTTAAAGAAAAAATGAAGCTTCTATCTGGTTACTGCTTCTTAGAATTAATGCGGACAATTTTTATTTTCCACAAAAATCGGCAGTCTAATTATAAAATTTTCTCGAACAGAAGTGATTAAATATGGTGAATCCAATGTTTCATTCAAACGGAAGTGAAATTGAAGAGAAACTGGTTCTAATCGAGACGAACGGAAACGCGAGGCAAGACTGATATAGCAGTATTAAAATTAACTACAATATTCACTTTTTATCCAGTACAAATAATTCTGCCACGTGTAATTTGGATTTCTGTTTACGGCCAGTATCCGTGGATCGTGGGAAATTTCATTAGGCGGAGAGAAGGGTAGGCTCTATCGAGGTCTACTAAGGCGGCAGCTTAGACCTCCAGATGGTAGGTGCAATTTAATAGCAACTACGCTATGCGGCAAGCCGGGTCAGTGGCTGTAAACAAATGCGCAAGGTGAACACTTTCGCGGGCGCGTTTTGGTCGGAGCATTTAGGTGGAACAAGGTCGGATTAGTCGGACAGAACCAATAGCTATTGCCGCTGAATCTATCACGTGCTTAGCACGCCGATGTTTTGTTTACCTGTACTGGCTCCGTTCGCTGATTAGACTATAGCGCGGTTAGACTATAGGGTTATACTCGGACCAACCAGTTCCCGCAAAAGTAGGGCTTTAACACGTTGACTGCCACGTGTATGTTACACGGTTTACATAAGTATTATTTCCCTCGCTCGTATCAGATATACGTGGAGCAGATTAGAATTATTAACCGATTCATAACATAATTTCTATTCGACTAGGTGTGCGGTAATATGTACCATAAGTAACGCAAAATTTTCTTTAATGATACCCGACGGTGAAATACAAAAATATAATAATCTCAATTGACCGGTCTTTGGTAATATTTTTTTCACGGGCTGTACAAAATGTCAAGAAAAATGTATAGAATATCGATGGTTCTGATTATGTTATTGTATTTTCTTATTTATCTGTTAAAAATGTTAAAGAATATTACCGATTTTATTGTACTAATTCCCTTATTGAAAAATATATCCTATACTGCATTCAGCTCATTGTAATATAATTTAATAATTATATTATATTGGCTTCTTGGTTGAACATTTTGAATTCTTAAGATAATTATCAAGGTTGTCATTATAATCATTGCTGAATTATGTAATACAGAGTACAGTGAGATAATTGTCATTCAATAAATATTTTTCAATCGGGAAGTTAAAACAAATCAAAACGATGAGAGTCGTTAATATTTTTGACAGGTAAAAAACAAGACATAATATACGAAATCTGAATTATATTTAAATGATCTTTCTCTTTTTCAAGAGCTTGGAAGATGGAACCGAGCCACAAGCACGGATAACTCTCGAAGTCGGGCATCGATGTCGCAACGAAAGGGTCGAGCAAAATCTGCCAGAGATTACGCAAGCGTTGATAAACCCTTGCTCCAGATTTTGTGAGAGGCGACGTCGAGAATCTCGTCGCATAAACGCGCGAGTTTGCGACTCGCGAACACTCTCGTCGCGGCCTAACGAAATCATTGTCGGCGGCTGACGTCTCCAGCTGTCGGCGAAGGGACAACTCTGATCCGAGTATGTACAGGATGGCTCAGAAATCGCTGAACAAGCGAGGTGAAACATTTATTTACTCGGACAATTTTATTAGGTTCGAAACTATGAAACGGGCGTTTTTGTTTAGTCCGTTTTCAGCTGTGATCGAGGTAGGTTCACTGTAACGTGCGCTCGATATTTTTATTTATAAATTTTAAAACTATTCCTTCTTACTCGTTTCGTAAAATTTGTTCGCGTTTGTATTGCATTTTTATTTGATTTTTCTTCGAAACCAGATGAAAAGAAAACGCGATTTACATCTACATTTTTTTGTACGACTTCAAATTGAATGATAGCGCAGCTCAAAATTTCAAACAAAAATTATGAATTATTTTTAAGAGAAAAAAAATACAATAGACGAGATGATATAAAAGACTTTGAATTGGCAGAAAGTCGTAGATGTCAATGGTAATTATTTCGATGGAACATAATAAATAATGTGAGAAATTGCGCTTTTTGTTCTTTATTTTTACCGAACGCCCGTTTCATAGATTTCAACCTACTATTTCGAAAGCCTTCGATTTAAAAACCTGGATATCTAATGGCCTGTCTGACTAGCGCATACTGTTTCTACTTAGTCCAAACAACCTAAAGATTAATAATAAGGAAATACTAATGGACGAATAAAATAATATTCGTTTTATCTTTTCTAGCAGAAATTACCTTTTCGAGTCATTATTTCGATCGCGCACTGTACAAATAATGAGGGAATTTTCATGTTAGCTACTCAACGAAACTCAGTCAATACTTAGAAGTAGAGAAATGCCCAACTCTACGTTTCTTCGATACTAAACATTTCATTGAATAAGTCTACGTATAAGACCTATAGAATTCTGGAATAATTAATCACATTAGTTACCTAGTGTAAGACGAAAGTTGGAACGAAAGCTACAGACACGAAAACATAAACCTCTGTGCTATAGACTCTCAATTTTAATGCGGAGCTTCCTGGCCGTGTAATACTAGATTACTTAATGAACAGAATGAAATTTTCTCTGGTGGACGAAATTGTTCGCCACGATAATAGTGAAGCTAGTCGCCACTTGTTACAAAATAATTGATATTGGTCATAGTCATCAGAGAGAAAAGTCGGCAATATTACGATCACTTACTAATATAAGAAACTCATGACACTAACTCAAGGCACTAACTAATGAAACTTCATGGCTAAACTAATGGCTAATTTATTTTTATAGTATTCGATACAAATTCTCATTTACAAATTGATGCTTTAATTTTCCATTTCCAAATTCAAATTTATATGTGAAATCTTGCATAAAATGGGATTAATTTATCTTGCATTCTGATCTTTGAAATATTGAATTGCCAATCTTTTGAGGTATCGAATGATCCTCGCGCCAAATCACTACGCCTCCTTAATTTCCCTTTACTTGCAGAACTATTGTCAGAAAATTGTCAGAAAATTGTCAGAGGATTGCCAGAAAATTGTCGGAATATCGGACCAAAAATCGTCGATTTGTTCTTCTATGTCTTCCGTAGCGAATTATCGTATCGGTTAGTCGGAGGTTCGGCCGCTCCGATCGATTCGGTGAAACTTTCTTGAGCCCCGGCTCGAAACGTATCGCGAAGCGTTATTCAAGGGGGTCGGGGGAGGGGGCGAGGCGAGGGAAGGCCCCCGCTATCAGATACTCGACAAAGGGAGCCACTCGTACGTTCAAAACTCGTACGACATATCGCTGTCGCGGGAGGAACAATAGGGAGCCCCTTTGTGGCCGACCCTAGATCACGCGTCTACGAGACGAGATTGCCGGTTCAGCGATAAACACGGACTGGATCTAGGCCAGACTCTGTTTATCGTCGTAACGCAATCATGAATCCCCTTTTCGTCCCGTTAGCTGATGTCCGGGACGCGATTCTTTCTTACAACTCGATGGACCATCTTTCCCTTGCTGCCCTTACGTTCATTCTCTCACTTTGCGCGTGTCCAATTCATTCTCATCGCTAGGGTAACGGGGCCGATTACTGTGAGCTAACCACTTATTGTGCCTTCGGTTTGGTTTCGAGTGTAATGAACTTTTTATTTACCGAACAAAACATATTGTGAGGTTATTGTGTGACGTTGGGTCCAAAGGGGATCGAGATGAAGTTGGAAGAAAGCAGTGACCGTAGATTGAGAGCGTTAGGAGAGATACAAGTGAGTTTTGTGTTTCAACATTTAATATTCCGTTTCTTATATGAAATTTTTCAACGATAATTTCCAACCCTTATGTTTTCTATGATCAACTTAGAAAACGTGTTTTATTAAACATTCCGAAACTTATTTTTCTTTTAGAAGTGCTAACTCTTTGACTAGAGCTCTGAAGTTAACGTTTAACTTGTCGGGCCTGCTGGGCATTTATTATACACGGTTAACCCGCAACACGTGGTCAATATTTGAAAGACCGATTCGACGATGGTCACACTGAATAATTTTTCCCGCCAACCAATCGATAGACTTTCGAGGCTGCCGTTCCCGTTTCCGGCGCCGGGATCAATACGCGGGCTTTCCAAAAAACGGTTCCAACTGGACCAGCCCCTCGAAATCAGCATGCCGGAGCCAAGAAAGTTTCACCGGCACGGATCCGTGTCCTCTGATATCTCACCCGTCCTACCGTCGTCGTGAGCCAATTAGAACTCCCGGATCTCGGCCCCGACCCTCTCGCCTAAGACGGGCTTCTCGCGACATTCAAATGACGACAGTCCTAACAAAAAAGAAAGGAGGCGAAAGGAGAAAACAAACGGCGCTAGGAGTCCTTACCGCATCTGGAGCACGCGACGAGCCGACAGGCCTCGATGAGGGAGACCGTGTCTACGTGTCGCTAGACTGCGGACTTTCGTCCTTGAATTCGCCTATTTTCTATGCCGCGTTCCGAAGCTACAGGATTCTTCTAAATGCAGATACTTTGCCGATCGCTTATCGCATCAAGCCCTAATAATCCACGAATGGGAGATGTCTCATTTCAAGCAACTTTTTCTTCTACAAAAATCTTCTCTGAGGCATCGTTAACGAGTTATTAACCTGTTAGGCAAGGCTGGATTTTGCGCAAATAAAGTTTTTTATAACTAAATCACCATTTTTCTTAATATACACATTTTCCGTTCAGTTATATACGGGATGAGTCACTAAACGTTTGCACCTCAAATATCTTTGTTGTTTCTAAAGATAATTATTCAAAGGTTATGTCAAGGTCACAGACAGAGAAAACGTATAAGGTTTTGAATATGAAAGCAGAATACGTTTATCACGGTTGATACTTGTAGTAAATAGTGAACATACTATGGTTGTAGTTAAAGTAAACATACTAACGTCCTTCAATATTACTGTTATTCAGTATTCTTATTTAATATCAGTATATTTTTTTGTTTTCTGAATAATTATTGTCACTGAATTCTGAATGAAAGTAACTATCATTGAAGGTGATTAAAAAAGTGTGGTTCCATTTAAAAAAGTCAAGGTGACCTTAATGTCTCCAAAAAAGTGACAAAGAAACAAAATCTTTTTATAGCATTGTGTCATCACCATTGTACCATGAAACTTTGTTCTTACCATATTTTACGTATCTTTGGAAACAACAAAGATATTTGAGATGCAAACGTTTGGTGACTCACCCTGTATATTATGAATTATATTCTTTTCTTAGTGTATTGTACATGCACAATTTCACTTTAATCGTTTACTTTAACAATTAATAAAACAATTGTGACCTAAGAGGTCAACGAAAAACATTGACCAATGAGACGCGAGCTCCGCTGACGCTGGATTTCATGTACAGACATTAGACGAATCTAAAGTCGTTCCAACGTATTTCTCGATCGATTAAAATTATTAACACGTGAAATATATTTCTATTTTACCTACATTTCGTACGATTTACTTCGAACTCTATTTTGCACAAAGATCCGCAGTCGATCTATCACGAACTTGCAGATCATTCTGTAAAATCGGAACATTCTGGAGCAGTTTCAAGAACCATCTGCCAAGATAGAAGCTTATACTTCCCTCAAAGAAACTTTACTTATATTGAAATTTGACATTCAACTGTATAATGTAGAGCGTGTGTAATTTACGCGTCTATTAGAAAAGATCGTATAAACAAATTCGATAGTCCCAGGGAAATAAAAGAGATCAAGGAAATATTACTAATACGAGGAATTAACGAACGGAGCATTAAAGGTCAGTTCATACACGGTTAGTAGTTCGGTAAAAAGACATTAATAACTGTTAAATGGTTCAGTATATAGAGGAGAGTCTCGATTAGTTAATTCAAAGTCATAAAAATCAACGTGTCAAATTTGTTGGTTAAAAGTCAACGAAATAAGCCTGTCTGAATTATTTTAACACGTTCCATGTCACGTGTATCACTGATGGTACATGCTTACATGTTTATTTAAGTAAAAAGTAAAATTTAAATTGTATAATATTTAAATTGTAATTCTGCCAAAAACTAACTTATATTCGTAAATTTTAATATGTTTAGAGGTCAAAACGAAATGAAACAAACAAAAATGAAAATTATAAATAATTTGAGTTGGATTCCCTACTATACCCGCCACCTCTTGATTATCGCGACACACGCTGGTGGGTGCTTTGCATAGAAATCGCCACAGTTAACTGGTTCAGAATTACATATAATAATATCAACTTTTAGTAAAATGTCAAATGGCCAGATCATATAAATATGAATACTATTCATTTATTCCAAATTGAATTTTTCTATCATCAAAATCTAGAAACGGAAATAAGTAAAAACAATAGAAGAAACACAAATAATCTGGTCCTGTTATGGAAGATATTAACCACTTAGGCATGACGCGCCGTTATAGTGGCTTTCGCGGATGTTTTGTGCTGCACTCAGTTGTATTATTAATTATCAAAGTAAACGATTAAAGTGAAAGTGTATAAGTACAATACACTAAGAAAAGAATATATATATATATATATATATATATTAACAAAAATGGTAATTAAGCGATGAAAAATTTCATTCGCGCAAAATCCAGCCGTGCCTAAAAGATTAAGGACAAATAAGTGCTAATCAACCCCAGCTGAAAGGAGTCGTAGTGCAAGGGGTTAAGGACGAAGGAAGCTGGATAAAGGTTCAAACAAACGGTGCTAGAGTCCTTACCACATCTGGAGCGCGTGACGAGCTGACAGGCCTCGATGAGGAATCGCTCGATGTAACGCTGGCATCGCTCCCAGTGGTGCACGGCCAGGCTACCGATGTTGCATATAAGGCAGAAGGCGGCGAGGGGGGCGTGGAGGAACAGGGTGAACAGGCTGCCGCCGTGTCGGATGTCCCGTAGGGTCGGCGGCGTGTCCTGCGGCGACATCAGCACCATCAACGGCTGGCCGAAGTAGCGCGGTATCTGCTGGAACACGAAGCTGTTGTCCGAGTCGACCACCACGAACAGCGGTTTCCTGGTGAACGGATACAGGTCGCCTGGGTACAGGCAGTGCGGCTCCTTGCCACCTGTCGGCCTCTTCCCGTGCTCCGGGTCCCTCTTGCTGCAGGTCGACACGCCGCCCAGGTCGTACCCCACTGGAACACCGCAACGTTTATCAACATCGTGCAATTCCGGTTTCGCCGATCGTTCCGATGCAGTGATGTCTTGGAAAAATCGCCGTGGTGGGATACGTTGGCTTTTTTTGGGAACAGGACCAGTGGACGCGGAGGAGGGACCAGAACGCTTGATGGAGAGGGCTTAAGGGATATTCGATACCCTAGGACCCACAGGCCAGAGAGTGTAGAAAATTCAGTATGGAGAACCGCGCTCGATGAGATGTGAAATTGCTCGAACGTTTTAGTTTTGCATCAGGGATGTTTATAGGAACGTTTGTGAATTATATGTTCCCTCAAAATTTTCCTGAATGAACATTGAACGAGCTGAAGAAACTCGGATGTGTAGATTACGTGGAAAGTATCAATCTGGAGTTACCAGATGTGAACGAGATGGATAAAGTGGTATTATAAACGTTTTAGTTTCATTTTAAGTACAGAAATAAGAAAATGTAGTTTTAAAGATGTTTTCGTAGACAACACTGCTCGGATGTCGACTGAAGGTACGTCACTGTACCACTGTAATCGATGAATTAGTCATTAAGATAGTAATGTGTACTTCGCAAATCACGAGAAGATGGTAAGATGCTCTTTACTTTGAAGACTTTCTCATAGGTAACGAAAGATACGAGTCCAAAAATGGTTGCGTAACACTTTACTGATCGGTTGTTTTAACATTTCTATATTTCCATAACATTAGCATTAAACAATATTTATTTTATCTATTTTATTCATTATATTTTCATCTTATTTTATTAATCGCGAGAGGCGTGTAATATTTCAAAAATTATATAATAATATTGGACCATACTGTAGTATAATCTAACCCTTTTATCTCAATAATAGATAAAAAATTATGGGTCGCAAGACAACTGATTCACAAGCTACTGATCGGAGGAAAAAGCTGATTTGTAAGCTACCAGTCGGTAAAGTGTTAAGTTAGTATAAAGTCAAGTTATAGCTGAGAATTATTATAATTATTCGCATCCCAGATCCGTTCATGCAGGCTCAATAACGTATAAATAAATTGGAGTTCCCGTATAGCTGCGGAATTTAATAATTTATAAATAATAATTTATTTTAATACCGATGTCTAGGAATGCCACTTACAATTATACATACAATTTTGTTTGGGCTGTATAGCTCATATTTATTATAACTATTTCCTTCTTATCGCCAAACTAATTTACTCTAACTCACAATATTCTGAAATGAAACTAGTAGTTAAAACGCACACATTTATATCAACGAGATTATTTGATTAAAATATTGCATCTTTCAGAAAGTTGTTCCACCTTTCAACAAAATTTCGTTTCGTACGGGCGTTAAAAAATTATTTGATCCAGTGGTTTACCAATTAACACTAAAGCTACCGAGATCTAAAAACAACTAACAAAAGTCGCCTGGTAAAGATTACGATTTAGAATTTATTAAAAAATGTTCAGAATTTTTATAACAGTGTACGATTGAATAAATAAATATATTCGACAATTTTTAATAGAAGCAGCTTTAATAGTTTAACAATTATTGAACAAGAAATATAAAACCATTTGTTTGGCAATAGTAAGTTAAGTAAGTTAAAAACAGAGCTACGATTTCAAAGTAATAAGAAAAATATCAAAAAGGTTCTTTTATTTTTTCGAAACATTAAAACATCTCCTATAAGAACGAAACAACTTTCCCAATGACTTTCTCAAAAGTAAATGCTGCGAAGGTAGCCTTTTTGCTGCCACTTTTCGAAGGTTTCCTTCCTTAATCAGATTATGCAGTTAAGTGTTTAATGTAGACCTCGCGTGACTAGTTGTCGAGAGTAAAAATGTTGTTTCATCGGCTCAAAGGAATATTTGAATAAAAGAAGGCATAGTCGATATACTCAAGCAACACATAGATAGTAAAAACGACGACCAGCCTTTAAACTTAAGCTTGAAGCTATTGCATTTTAAAAATCTATAATTCCATCGTTGAGGTTTTGCAATGAGAGAATCCTGAAAATATCTATCGCGTGACTAGTTGTCGAGAGTAAAAATATTTTTTCGTCAGCTCAAAGGAATATTTGAATAAAAGAAGACACAGGTGCAAGACTTAGACAACAAAAACGTCGACCAGCCTTTAAACCTTATAACGGGTCAGACACGTGGTGAAGATTTTATACAAGCTCTACCAAATACGAATAATATTAGTTTCTTATTCAATTTTAAATTTATAATTTCCTATTAAATGTTTCTGGTATCAAAGTATAGAAACGAAGGTAAATTAAGACAATATAGGAAAAAAAATTGTCTGATCCTATTACGAAAATTATTAAGTACGAATAAGTGCTAATCGTCACAGCATGAAACGAGCGATAGTGCAAAGGGTTAAAAAAACCTGTAATTCCACCGTTAAGATTTTGCAATGAGAGAATCCTAAAAATATCTACCGCGTGAAATGTTTCGAGTAATCTGGCGGCTTTCGCGGATTAATTCGAACGACAGAAACGATGTCGAACGCTGAAAATTGTAAGTAGGTTTCCCAACAATAAATTGAACTCGATTAAGGAGAGGATTTTCAGTTGCCTTGCAGTTTATTGTTTAGTTACATAATGCTGGGGAACGCAACTATCCGCGGATACCTGTCAATTGTCCCGCGCTTTCGTTAGGTCCGTTTTCGCGCCCGACGTTCCCTATGAATAGCGACGATCGGTTGCATCGACTTCATGCTCGAACGAGCTGAAAGCCGAGCTCCGCTTCGACGGAACAATGAGAAGCTCGTCGGAGCGTGCCGGTTTTCGAGGCGGCGGCTACCAAATTGGAAAGCTACCAAAATCGTTCGCGGCATCCTTCGAGAAATTATTCTCCGGCTCACCCCAGGTGACTACGATCCCCGATCGATCATAGACTCGTCCCTTCCTCTCCCCCCGCTGGCGATTTGATTCTTGTGTCCGACCATTGACAGCATATTCTACTAAAACCTTAATCCACTTACGAGAGAACCGGCGAAGAGTAACGCGTTCGATTCAATTGAACTAACTTCGTATATATCGAGGGTATCATAAGTGGTTTGTAAAATTACTTAAACCTAAGCTGAATTTCAGAACGTTGAAAGATTCAAAATTGCACAATTCAAATGTTGGGTTTTGCATTTATATGTACGTGCCGTTGTAGAAATGCGAATCATTTTTTAAGATTCTTTTCATTTGATTGGTGCGTAGAAATTTATACATACTTTTATATAATAATTTATATAATAATTGTTCAATTACTGGTACCAAAATCAGAAACATAGAATTTACCATAGAACATGTATATGACAATAAAAGTGAATTTCAAGATCCAGTTAAAAATTAGTGTTACGCACATCCGACCAGCAATAAACGTATTAATAATTTCTTTAAGCGAATAAGATCATTTTTATTTCGTATACGTCTTCATTTACTTTAATTTTTATTTGGATAACTCTACACAAAAATTTATGAATGAAAGTGTATTAAGTTATAGTTGAGATAAAAATTGTCTCGATCTACCAAAGGAATTGTTACGATGGTAAAGTGCTAATCACCAACAACTGCTTACATGTAATAACTTTTTTGAATCAGACCGAAGGATATAAAGGACACAGCCGATTAAGATGGTAAAAACTGCCCTTAGAGGTTTTTC